>NW_026991723.1:22430000-22647500 GCF_029215605.1 Mirounga angustirostris
TAAACAAGCCTACCACCACATGTATGACTAAAGTGAAAAGCACCATATAAGTAGCAGTAGCTTCCATGCTGGGATTGGCTGTGTGAAGGAACAGATGACTATAAAATACCTGAAATACATGGCCGTTAGCCAAGGGCAACCTTTGGACTGTTAACTATTCTTGAAAAAAATCACAAGACTATTTTACTACCATTTAAATATGATTTATTAATGAAGAAATAGCCTAGAAAAGAGGTAAACCAATCTTTTTTAAAAAATCAGTCCTCACTGACCTCCTTCATATATTACTTGGAATGTTGAACCACTTCTGGGTGGATTTCTACTATAAGTATGGTAATAAATAAAGTATATTCAATATAAAATTTATTCTGAAAACTGGGACCAAACTCATTTATTTGAATATTAATAAGTATTTAGAAAATATATTAATAAGAGGCATCTATAAGTTTATTTGTCTTTTCCTGTGTAAATCACTTTCTGGATTTTTTTTTTTTTTGGTTATTGTGGTTTTTATTATTTTTTAAAAAATCATGTTAAATGCATACCATTTGTATATATGAATGGGTAAAACCAGTAATTTTTAAATTTAGATTAATTATCATCAGATTAGGATATATATACTTGAAATCTGATACACAGAGGCTAAATTACCCTGGGTCAACAAAAAGTAAATTAGATACCTAATTTGCAGTCCAGTGGGTCCCCACTAGGCCATAAATAAATCTTTCAAAATAGGACAAACACAAACTAATAGTAAAATATTAGTAAATGAAAAGAGACACACTGATGATGTAACACCAAAAAAATCAAAACTGCTACTCTAGCCTCAGTTTTCCCTATTTCTTCTTCTGTATTTTAACAGCTTGAACATTCTTAGAAAAAGTGAATGCAGAAATAATCTGCTAAGAAAATAGCATTTAAAGAGAAGGAGAGCAAATTTTCATTGATAAAGGCCATTGTTCTTTAATTGACAGATACCCTCAGACATCCCCATCCTAAACTAAAGGAATATACTCTCTTTTCCTCTGGAAGTCAGGCTCTTGCCGCTAAGAGGTGCTCTATTTTATTTCCTGTGACACGTGGGGCCTCAGAAGCAGGCTCACGTCATTAGGTGGCTGCCATACTTACCAGGGCCAAAAGGAATGACTCCCGCAAAAGGGACCTGGGAAGGATTCAGAATACCTTATCTTTTCAGTGGAGTTAAATAATTATTTCCTTGATTTTTCTTTTTTTTCTTAATAAGTACCTCAGGAAGTATAGGCTCCTGGCATATCTGCTTTTTTCACATTTGAACAGCCTTAATGATTAAAAAAAAGAGAGAGAGGTAAAAAATGATCAAAACACATCCTTGGTTCTATGAACTCTAATAGTGGACTTTACCAATGAACTTTGATTTCCAAATCTATCTTCAAACTGTTAATTTACTATTTCCTTATTTCTGGTCACCACTACTACCACCGGACAGGAAAAGGAAAAAAAATTTTTTTTTCCTTAATTGGGGGGACTTCAGTTATTTGATAACACTGAATGTCAGCTTGCTCAGAAAAAGCACACCCCTTTCTCCATGCATTTAAGAAACAAATATTTTTTCAAGGATTCATTACTCTGGCTGCTAGGATAAAGGGAGTGGCTGCAGTTAAGTGCCAAGCCCACAAGTAGAAACTACCTGCCCTGCTGTTGAACCTGGGAACCATCCTTGGCTCTCATGGAATATTTATGGGACTGGATGGCAAGGGAGCAAGAGAAGGCAGGGAAAATAGTGAACAGCAAAAGAGGGGTTAACAAAAACAGTCTTCACTATATTGTAGGAGTTGTGTCTGCACAACCCTCAACCTTTGCCGGTTTTATTTGCATTGAGGAGATGGTCTCCTGTTATGAGGAAGTGTGACCCCAAGACCTTTCACTTGACCTTTCTCTGCTAATTCTAGCAATGTGCAATAAGACTCTCCACCAAGGGGCGGCCAAAGGTGGAACGGCCAACTAGAAATTTCATTTCCCAACCAAGGGAACATTTCAATTTCTAGGAAATCAATTGAGCTTCTATTAAAAACAATGACACATCTATGTGTTTTCCACAAACAGGTTGCTTCTTGTTGGAAGGCAGAAAGCTACCCTCCCCGGAGCCTCCAGATGAGCCCTGATTTATCCCTTCTGCACCAAGAATCACGTGAGCTAAAAGGTCAGGCAGTTAAAGATTTATGCTTTGTTTTATAAGATTGCTCAGAGAGAGAACTCTTTTCCCTCTCTTGTTTATTTTTTATCCTCCCCAGCCTGTCATCCATTTTTCTGCCCAAACTAGACCATAGAAAGGGAAACGGGAAAATGTCCTGTAATATGAGCCCAGGAGCTTGCCGTGTCCCCAGATGGCAGGATATGTGAACCAGTGAGGCTAACCTCCCGTGGCCAGCCACCACAACCCACCCAGAAAGGGGCACATGCATCACTGTGCCTTGTAAATCTTTTTTAACCTCACTTCTGAACTGGGATTTATTTGTTTTTCTAGGCAGATAGATCTGGCCCTCTCTGGGCCCTACAAAATGATCTGTCACTGTCTACCCTGACGGTATGTAATAAAGTCAGCTTGCCAGGTCTAGCAAATGGATGCCATATCTTAGATCATGCTGGGTTTTTTTTCATTTATTAGATCCCCACCTTAGGCCACCCAGACATTGATCTTTAAAGTATACACCTCCATCTCCCATGCCAGGGCATCTGTCTGAGCAGGGCCTTGTAGAGGACAAGGGCTATGTGTGTTTATCACTTACTTTCTGGGTATTCTTATTAATGCCTATTATTATTGACATGGTAATATTTAGGGAAACAACTGGTCCATAAAGTGATAGGTGAGAACCAGGAAAAAAAATCTTCAGAGCCTACCAATTTTTAACCTTTATCAACCTCATTTGTTTCTCTCCCAATCTGTGTCTCCTTTTTCCCCCTTTTTTACTTAACAATATCATCATGATTCTGAACAGAGCTAGAAATCCATCAGTGTGCTTTGACTACTTTCCCCTACCTTTATCCTCATATTCAGGCATCTCCATATATTACTGATTAAGCCTGGAAATGGCCCCTGCCTCACTGCAGCCCTCTGTCATCTCTTGTTTGGATTATTGGAATAACCTTGGATCTGACCTCTCTGACTCTGGTCTTTTTCCACTAGAGTCTATAACCCTCCTCCGTAGTCCATGAATCTCAACACATCCTCCTCTCTAGAACCATCAATGCCTACCCTCTTTTTTTTTTTTTCTAATACAAAGTTCAAAATGCTTAGAATGGCTTCCCTTTACTTTCTAGACTCATTTGTTGCCACTATCTTCACCCACATACCAGTGTGCTTGCTCCAGTACCCCTGCGATCCACCATGATCTTCCACATCTCCAAACGTCAAAAGTTCCTTCTATCTGGAATGTCCATACCTCCCTTCCTTAACTCAGAAAATCAAACAAACACACATATGAAAATTGGATTTTCAAGGTCTACTTCAAATGTCATCTTCATGAAGCGTCCCTCACCATGTTCAAGACGAATTAAGCTGTCCTGCACTCTTTTTTCCTGTGCTGCCTCTTTATTCATCTGCTAGGGAAGCACATACACCTCTGCTTTATAGCAACTGGCAAGTGCTTCTTATTTTCCCCACGTCTGAAGTCAGGGTGTATCTCTTTTATGTCTCTACCCCTTGTAATGGAACCGATGTTTAGCCATCGAGGCTAGAATACTCTGATCAGCTATAGGAACATGACAAATAATTAAATTAAGGACCTGAAAGTATTTGGCTTTTGCAAAAGATTGCTTGAGAAGAATTACATAGATACAGTCTACAGTATCTTCCAAAGGTTTATAATCTCAATCACATTCAGGCACTTCAGTTTAGATTGAAATGGGTCCCTCTCTTTTTGCTTTTCTTCTTGCTTTATAACCTTACAATATTTAAATATTATAATATCAAATTTTAAGTCCTGAGATTTGCAGTGACCTTGTAGAAGTCAGCTATTGATTTTTTGGATCTTCTCTAGGTGAAAGTACTCTGAGAACTTTAGGGCATTTACCACTCCCTCATTGTGTACACTCTGCTAAGGTTGTTAAACACAGTTCTGGACCTTATTTTACTTTGTTATTTTTTTTCCCAAGAGCCTCTTAAATTTATTTTTTTGCATAGATAATACATTCACATGTTTCTAAAATGCTCCCTCCTCTTTTTCCACCCAACCCATTACAACCACCTCATTTCTTTTGCTTCCCTTAACTTCTGGTCTTCTATTTTCTTCTATAAATACAAGCAAATATGGATACATATTCTTACTTTTCCACCTTTCCCACATGAAAAGGGTATGTGTTAGTCTGGGTCCTCTGAAAAGCTGTTGCCAAGACAAAATTAAATGTAAGAATAATTCCCAAAGTTGTAATTGTTGGGTCAAGGAAATATGTATTTATAATAAAATTGTTCTCCTTAGGGACTGCACCATTTTGCATTCCCATTGGCAAAGTATGAGATTGTCAGTTTCTCCTCATTTTGCCAAAAGAATGTATTGTCAAACTTTTGAATTTTGTCAGTCTCCTGTGATTAAACTTTAATTTGCATTTATCTTATTATGAGTAAGTTTTAACATCTTTTCATGTTTTTAAGAGCCATTGGTATTTCTTTTTCTATGAACTAATTAT
The DNA here is from genome assembly GCF_029215605.1 of Mirounga angustirostris. NCBI lineage: Eukaryota > Metazoa > Chordata > Mammalia > Carnivora > Phocidae > Mirounga > Mirounga angustirostris. The sequence goes on from NW_026991723.1 coordinate 22,434,663, forward strand.
GTCCTTTACAAATATTTCTACTGGCTTATTAAGTACTTTTTAGCCCTTGCCTGTAGTAAGATTTGCAATTTTTTTTTTTTAGGTTGTAATTTGCCTTTTGGCTTAGTTTATGGTATTTTCGTCCATTCAGAAGATACTCTGTGTGGAATAAATTAATCATTTATTTTATGGTTTCATAGATAACTAGAAAGGTTTTCCTCTCTCCAAGGTTCTGAAGGAATTATTCCATGCATTCTTTTAGCACTTTAATGTGTGAACTTTTTAGGTATGATTTTTTAAATTAAATCTTCTATTGATTTGAAGTTTATCCACGTGTATAGTACAAAATATGAATTCACCTATCTTTTTTAAAAAAGCTATCCAATTGTCCTAAAACCATTTATTTAAAAGATACATTTAAATAATTAAAAAATAAATACAAAATAAAAAATACATGTTTAAGAAGAATAGGTATTAACTCTTCTTTAAACGTTTGTGTGAAGCCTGGGAAGCCATCTGGTCCTGGACTTTTGTTTGTTGGGCGTTTTTTGATTACTGATTCAATTTCTTTGCTGGTTATTGGTCCGTTCAAGCTTTTTTCTTCCTGTTTCAGTTTTGGTAGTTTATATGTTTGTAGGAATTTCTCCATTTTTTCTAGGTTGTTCCATTTGTTGACATATAATCTAAATTCATTCTATGACGCCAGCATTACCCTGATACCTAAACCAGATAAAGACTTCAGTAAAAAAAAGAAATACAGGCCAATATCCCTGATGAACATGAATACAAAAATTCTCAATAAAATACTAACCAACTGAATCCAACAATACATTAAAAGAATCATTCACCATGATCAAGTGGGATTTATTCCTGGGTTGCAAGGGTGGTTCAATATTTGCAAATCAGTCAATGTGATACACCACATTAATAAAAGAAAGACTAAGAACCATATGATAATTTCAAAAAAAGATGCAGAAAAAGAATTTGACAAAGTACAACATCCATTCATGATAAAAATCCTCAACAAAGTAGGCTTAGAGGGCATATACCTCAACATAATAAAGGCCATATACAAAAAACCCACAGCTAATATCATCCTCAATGGGGAAAAACTGAAAATTTTTCCTCTATAGTCAGGAACAAGACAGGGATGTTCACTCTCATCACTGCTATTTAACATAGTACTGTAAGTCCTAGCCACAGCAATCAGACAACAAAAAGGAATAAAAGGCATCCAGATCTTTGAATCAGGAAGAAGTCAAACTTCCACTGGTTTCAGATGACATGATACTCTACATAGAAAACCCAAAAGACGCCACCAAAAAACTGCTAGAACTGATACACAGATTCAGTAAAGTTGCAATCTGTTGCATTTCTATACATTGATAATGAAACAGCAGAAAGAGAAATTAAAGAATCAACCCCATTTACAATTGCATCAAAAACAACAAGATATCTAGGAATAAGCCTAACCAAAGAAGTGAAAGACCTGTACTCTGAAAACTATAAAACGCTGATGAAAGAAATTGAAGATGACACAAAGACATGGAAAAACATTCCATGCTCATGGATTGGAAGAACAACTATTATTAAAATGTCTCTATGCCCAAAGCAATCTACACATTTAATGCAATCCTTATCAAAATACCAACAGCATTTTTCACAGGGCTAGAACAAACAATCCTAAAATTTGTATGGAACCACAAAAGACCATAAGTAGCAAAAGCAATCTTGAAAAAGAAAAGCAAAGCTGGAGGCATCACAATTCTGGACTTCAAGTTGCACTACAAAACTATAGTAATCAAAACAGTATGGTACTGGCACAAAAATAGACACATAGATCAATCAATAGAATAGAATAGAAAATTCAGAAATGAAGCCACAACTATATGGTCAATTAATCTTTGACAAAACAGGAAAAAATATCCAATGGGAAAAAGACAGTCTCTTCAACAAATGGTGGGAAAACTGGACAGCCACATGCAAAAGAATGAAGCTGGACTACTTCCTTATACCATACACAAAAATAAATTCAAAATGGATTAAAGACCTAAATGTGAGACTTGAAACCATAAAAATCCTATTGGAGAACAGGCAGTAACCTCTTTGACACTGGCCATAACAACTTCTTTCTAGATATGTCTCCTGAGGCAAAGGAAACAAAAGCAAAAATACACTACTGGGACTTCAACAAAATAATAAGCTTCCACACAGTGAGGGAAACAATCAACAAAACTAAAGGGCAACCTACAGAATGGGAGAAGTATTTATAAATGACATATATGATAAAGGGTTAGTATCCAAAGTCTATAAATAACTTATCAAACTCAACACACAAAAAACAAATAATCCTGTTAAAAAAAAATGGGCAGAAGGGGCCCTGGGTGGCTCAATCATTAAGCGTCTGCCTTTGGCTCAGGTCATGATCCCAGGGTCCTGGGATCGAGCCCCACATTGGGCTCCCTGCTCAGCGGGAAGCCTGCTTCTCCCTCTCCCACTCCCACTGCTTGTGTTCCTGCTCTCACTATCTCTCACTATTTCTCACTCTCTCTCTCTGTCAAACAAATAAATAAAATCTTAAAAAAAAAAAAATGGGCAGAAGACACGAGTAGACATTTTTCCAAAGAAGACATACAGATGGCCAACAGACACATGAAAAGATGCTCAACATCATTCATCACCAAGGAAATACAAATCAAAATTACAATGAGATATCACCTCATGCCAGGCAGAATGGCGAAAATTAACAACACAAGAAACAACAAGTGTTGGAAAGGATGCAAAGGGGAACCCTCTTAAACTGTTGGTGAGAACACAAACTGGTACAGTCACTGGGGAAAACAGTATGGAGTTTCGTCAAATAGTTAAGAATAGAACTATCCTACAATCCAGCAATTGCACTACTAGGTATTTACCCAAAGGATACAAAAAAACTAATTTGAAGGGATACATGCACCCTGATGTTTATAGCAGCATTATCAACAATAGCCAAATTATGTAAAGAGCCCAAATATCCATCAACTGATGAAAGAATAAAGAAGATATATATATAATATATATATAATATGGAATATTATATGGAATATTACTTAGCCACCAAAAAGAATGAAATCTTGCCATTTGTAAGGATATGGATAGAGCTAGAGAGTATTATGCTAAGCAAAGTAAGTCAGAGAAAGACAAATACCATATGATTTCACTTACATGTGGAATTTAAGAAACAAAACAAATGACCATAGGGGGGAAAAAGAGAGAGCCAAACCAAGAAAGAGACTCTTAACTATAGAGAACAAACTGATGGTTACCAGAACGCGGGGGAGGGGGGGAGGGGGGGCGGAGAAAATGGGTGAAACAGGTGATTCCTTACTAAGGAATGAACCTGTTGTGATGAGCACAGGTGATGTATGGAAGTGTCAAATCACTATATCGTACACCTGAAACGAATATTATACTATATGTTAATTACCTGGAATTTAAATAAAAACTAAACTAGGGGCGCCTGGGTGGCTCAGTCATTAAGCGTCTGCCTTCGGCTCAGGTCGTGATCCCGGGGTCATGGGATCGAGTCCTGTGTCCGGCTCCCTGCTCGGCGGGAAGCCTGCTTCTCCCTCTCCCACTCCCCCTGCTTGTGTTCCCTCTCTTGCTGTCTCTCTCTGTCAAATAAATAAATTAAATAAATAAATAAATAAACAAACAAATAAATAAAAACTAAAATAAAATAAAGTAAAATATAAAAGATACATGCTTATTCTATTGATGTGAAGCCACCTCCATCATACACTAATATGTATTTGTTCTATTTCTGGACATTTTCATCTGCTCCATTTATCTGCTAGTCTATTCATGCACAAGTACCATACTGTTTTAATAATTAAGGCTATAATAGTTTCTTTGCTTTTTCCTTTAGTTCTGGACCCTATTTTAACCAAGTTGGGAGTATATGATTCATGCCAATTAAAGAATTCCCACCCCCCATAGAATTTGAATTTTCAGCCCTATGCTAAAAAGACTTGAAATTGAAGTTCATTTATTTGAACAGGGCTTGGGGAACCCTCTGAAAACTTCTTGCTACTTACACACAGAAAACTATTCTTATTTTTTGTTTCTGAACCAGGTTCTACAGAATTCCTGTTAATTCTAAAACCACGCAGTATCCTTCCAATCCTTGTTTTTTGCTCAAGTTATCCAGATTCATTTTAGGGCTTGTGAAAGTCCAGAACCATCCTCTTGCTCATTAAACTTGTTTACTATAGTCTAGGTGTTAAATATATTATGTTACACTCATCGGTTATATTTAAATTGGTAAACCATACCAACTGGTATAAACTAAGATATATAGAAACATATGGATATAATCTGATTATTAATGTAGTCAAAATAATTCATTTTAGATAATTTTAAGAACTCAAATAATAAAAAGCTACATGTAAAAAATTTTATTCCAACCCTCCCATGTCCTAAGAAATCAACATAAGTAGTTTGGTGTATATGCTATTATTAATAATGTAAATGAAGGGTGGAAGAATATTCCACCCAGAAATATACCTCTCAGACATAAGGATTATTTTGAGCTGATTATTTTAAGAAACAGCAGAACCTATGCTAAGCGAAATAAGTCAATCAGAGAAAGACATGTATCATATGATCTCACTGATATGAGGAATTCTTAATCTCACGAAACAAACTGGGGATTGCTGGAGTGGTGGGGGGTGGGAGGGATGGGGTGGCTGAGTGATAGACATTGGGGAGGGTATGTGCTATGGTGAGCGCTGTGAATTGTGTGAGACTGTTGAATCGCAGATCTGTACCTCTGAAACAAATAATAGATTATATGTTAAAAAAAAAAAGATAGTAGGAAGGGAAAAATGAAGGGGGGGGAATTGGATGGGGAGACAACCATGAGAGACGATGGACTCTGAGAAACAAACTGAGGGTTCTAGAGGGGAGGGGAGTGGGGGAATGGGTTAGCCTGGTCATGGGTATTAAAGAGGGCACGTATTTTTAATGGAGCACTGGGTGTTATACGCAAACAATGAATCATGGAACACTACATCAAAAACTAATGATGTAATATATGGTGATTAACATAACATAATAAAATAAAATTAAAAAAAAAACAAAACAGCGGAACCAGAAAAAGCTCTGAAAACAGAGTAGAAATTACCCCTTTGTAAGGTAAGTTTACATTTATAAAGGCAATCTCCATTTCTAAAGGGCATCTCCCTCTCTTAACTAAAAAGAAAAGGATGACTCTAAATTACAAGAGAACCTTATTAATGGAAAAGGCATAGACTTAAATCTGCATAACAAATCTTATCCCTATTTACCAGGCTTTTCCTGCTCACTTTCCCAACGGGACCCCCCCACATCCTTTTCTTTTGTCTTTCTCTGAAGTATTTAAACTTGAATTCTAAGAGGTACTCACTTTTCCCTGGGTATCTCTCATGTATACACAAGATATATATGTTAATAAACGTCTGCTTGTTTTTCTCTCCTTCATCTGTTTCTTGTTTCCAGCCAAGAATTTAGAAGGCTAGAGGGGGAATTATTTTTTACTCACCTTCATCATTCATGGAGGTTCTATAATGTTGACTCACCTACCCTTTTCCCTGTAAGTTTTTTTCCTCCCCAATGCAGCAATGATATCAAACAGAGAAAATAAGGCAGTATGAATACAAAATACATATCATCTATTTACAAAAACTATAAACAAATTGGAAAAAGATACGATAATCTTCTTGTATCCACAGAGTTCTAGAGTATGCAGGCTCAGGAAAATCCCTTTGTATCATTAACATAAGTCTGTCCAATTTTGACCTGATTCTCTATCACAGCAGAAATTCCTCCCACACTTCTCCGACTTCTAAGGAAACATCTAAACCACATGTTACTTTATGCCTGATAACATTACTTTATTGCATAAACATCTCTCAGTAAAATTATTATGAAGAGTGGTGCCTGCTGTCAAAGAAACAACAACAAAAAATCTCTCATGTTCCATTTTTTCAAAATATAGTCTTGCTCTGTGCTTTTACTCTTGTGGTTACAAGACTACTTCCTTCTGCAACATGGAACTTCTTATCTTGTCCTTCTCTAGGATTTCTTATTGGCCTATAAGTGTTCCCCTGAATTCAGTTCACTGACATAAATGCAATATAGTTCTAAACTAAACTCTTGTGGGAAACAAGGGCAAAGAAAAACTAAATTTCCTTACTAGTTACAGCCCAGTTGACAAGTCCTTGAAACAGGGACAGTGACCTTCCTCTGGGAGCTCAACTGCCTCCATGTTGACACTTTGCTAAGGCCAAAAGGCAATCTTAACCCAACACCCTAGGATCTGTGAGTCTACTTTAAACATATAGAAATTCCTTTGGAAACTTCCTTTATCTCTAATCCCCAAGATATATGTTAACAATCATCCTCCAAGCATATGGCCCACTGATACACATCTGAAAAGTCTTATGACTGAGTTTTTGCCAAACAGTAATAAATGACCTTTTCCTAACAATAGCTAGCCCCCTCAGGGTACTGGAAACCTTGTTTCCAGAATACTTAGGAGGTTTGTACTGTCCCTAACCCCCTCCCAACTTGAAAGTATATAAAGGGCCACTCCTCGGGACCCCAGTGCAGCTCTTTCTGCCCATGGGTCCTGTCCCCATGCTTTAATAAAACCACCTTTTTGCACCAAACATGTCTCAAGAATGCTTTCTTGGCTGCTGGCTCTGAACACCATTTCCAAATCATAAACTGATGACATTTACCTTCGCTTTGAAACTGGTTTGCCTTCTGATCTAACTAGCCAACATAGGTCACTATGTTTACAATACCAAATTCTGATATGAGCCAACTTCAATTCAAATCCAGGTGCTATTATTAACTCCCAGTGCGACAGCAGGGAAAATGCTAAAATTCTCTCTACATTAGTTTTCTCATCTGTAAAATGAGTCTAAGTATATTAGCTTCATGCAAATGTTTTGAGGATTAAATGAGATAATGCATATAAATCTCCAGACATATTGCCTGGTACATAGCCCTCAGTGAGAGTTAATAATGTTGATGAGGAGGAGGAGCGGGGGAGGGGGGTAGAAGGAGGATAATGTTAATGATTATGGTGATAATGTCCTAATTTTAATGTGAATAGAGGAAGGATAGTCTGTACTGTACTGAATACATTCTCTTTCCCAGTCACCTCCATGCCATGAAAAATGACAACACTTAAGGAATAGCAGAGAGCAATAAAAGAAGTCATCTTCTCCAATCTGAAGCAGATATCACAGTCTTATTAAAAATTTTCCACAGTAAGGAAGTTGATGCTATGATAATGGGAGATTTTCTCTAAAGTGAATATTGGCATCCTAAACTAAGTCAGACCTTTCAGTCTACTCTAGAGCATCTAGAGCCCCAGTCCTTGGCCTTGACATAGTGTTTCTATTTTCAAGCTGATGCTCTACTCCACTGTGCTCTAAGAATAAAGCATAAGTATAAAAATGATGGCTGGTAGCCTACTTTGAAAATTGTTTTCAAGGTGCAAAGATCCAATTTCAAATTAATTGTAGCACAAAATAATAGGAGGCCCACAGATGAGGATGTACCTTATCTAAAATTTGCCACTCACTTCTGGTGTGACTTTGAATACATTCCTTAACTTTTTGGGATCTCAGCATTTCCAAATAAGATGGATGTAATTGTAGAGTCCACTTTCAGGCCATCAACTTGAACAGTGGACCCATGAGTCAGGTGGAAGCGCCCACAGTGACCCGCTGGCTGAGTTCAAACAGGCCCATTAGGCGACCCACGTCAAAATATCCCTAAACCCTAGCTGACCGATGGGTTACTTACACTGGAACACAGGTACCAAAAAAGGAAAACTCCATAGGTTCCCATACCTCGTCTCATTCCCCCTTTAACTACAGCTCCCTACCCCCTGACAGTCTCCGCCCTGCTGTCCTGCCCCACTGCTCCCTTGCTGTGGATCCAAGGTGTTTTCAGTCAAATTCTATCTCCTTTGTTCTGCCTCAGTGAATTCTTTCACAGTCCTGCCCTGCAGGCTTCCACCAGATTGGCTCACCCCACACTTGGGGGCCCCCATCCAGTTGGGAGACCATAGTAAGTAGGCTTGTAAATGCTTCTTTCAGTGCTACCCTGAAGATTGGTTGTGGTTCCTACTTTAAGGTAGCTTTGCTATTATGGGTCTTCTCACAAAAGGCTAAGAGTCCTGCCTTGTTCTTAAATCAGCTCCTAAGACTGTAATATTTAAAAAGCCCTGTGGCCCTTCGGTGGCTCAGTCGGTTAAGGTTAAGCATCAGACTAGTAATTTCCACTCAGGTCAGGATCTCATTGGTCTTGAGATGGAGCCCCAAGTGGGGCTCCCCAGTTGGCAGGGAGTCTGCTTGAGATTCTCTCCCTCTCTCTCTCTGCCTCTCCCCCTACTTGCACACACATGCACGCGCTCTCTCACTCTCTCTCAAATGGATGACTAAATCTTTAATAAATGAGTGAATGAATAAATAAATAAATAAATCTGTCCAAAAGACCTATAGCTCTGCCTGTGGTGAACACAGCATAACCGAAAAACTTGTCAAATAACTAAGTTGTACATCTGAAACTAAGGCAATATTGTGTATCAACTATACTCAAATAAAAAATAAAAATAAAATAAATAATTTTAAAAAAATAAAAAGAACTGTTCATTCATGTGAAGGAAGTATCTGCTTAAAATCAACTTTAGTGTAGGTAACTGAATGTATCAATAGAAAAGCAGACCAATAAATTGAGGCTTTTCTTCCCTTTCTTATGAAAAAAACTTGGGAGATGCCCACATCTCTGAATGCAGTCCTAGAGACTGGTTTGGAGATCAGACATAGAATCAGTGTAATTGGAAAGAGGAAGAATGAAGGAAAGAAAAGTAAAAGGGATGCAGGGGAAAAAGAGAAGGTACAAAAACCTAAAAACAAAACAATCTATTCTCGCCACTCAAAGTGTGGTGGTTGGACCAGTCATTACCCGTGAGCTGCTCTGGAGTGCAGGATCTCAGACATACTGCTGATCTGTTGTAGGGATGGTGTTGGTGCATGGATCCTTTTCATCTGCCAATGTGCCCGTCCTTTAGCTTCTGCAAGTGCTAGCTGCTAACAACTCTCAGCTGACCCTTTATCTAGAGAGTTACCCCTGGCCAAACGGGAGCTTCCTCATGTGGAAAGCTACACAGCACCCACCCAACAAACTTCAGTTAACAACTGGGATGTTGTTATCTCATCAGGGATGAAAGCCTGATTCCTCATCTTAGGGTGAGCTTACTTGTTGCAGGATGTGTTCCAGAGCTTCCCCCTGGATTCAGACTAAAGCTCGTCTTTGATTGAGACCACATCCATGATTAGACTTTATGCCCTGCTCTATCAGACACTGTTCACTCCTTTCTCCTGAGAACACTCCTCTAGTGAGTGACCTGAATAAGAATCCCCAACTCACGATCCACTTTTAAGAAACTCCACCTAAGTTGGTTTGTACTAGAAATAGATCTGAGAAGCAGATGCTAAGGATAGAATTTTGTAGTTGGATCTAACTTGCCAGCTGGATCTCGGGTGGTAGGTGATGTACTGGTAATCTCTGGAACGTTGTACATGCCAACTACTAAGACTTTCCACTTGAGGAGAATGGGAGGCAGGTGGACGAGATGCACTAACTTGTGTAATTTTTCAGGTATTAGAGAGATATGGGGAAGTAGCAACAACAAAGACTATGAAATTGAGTGGCCGTTGCTAAGTACCACTGATTTAGTGAAGAAAGAAAATGACAGGTTCAGACCTCTTCATAATTCAAAGTAAAGTGTGAGTGTCAGAGGCCTCCTTGGTAGCATTTGAAAAGGTTCTCATCACCTGAAGCCAGAGGGAGGAAATGGCTGTGGAGAGAGAACTTAAGTGTGTTATTGGCAGAGCTCTGAAGAATTCTTGGCCTCAGCAAATCTCCTATGACAGTATACGACCCAGAGAGGGACAGAGTGGAACTCTTGAGACTTGAGATGAGGACATGTAGGTAGATGAACTTGTGAACTTTGTATCCTTAATTTCTCTGAGCCCACCAGGCCAGTAGAAGTGGCCCACTTCTTTTTTTTTTTTTTTTAATAGCATACATTTCTTTTTTTTTTTTTTAAGATTTTATTTATTTATTTGACAGAGAGAGACACAACACAAGCAGGGGGAGTGGGAGAGGGGGAGAAGCAGGCTTCCCACCAAGCAGGGAGGCCCACACAGGGCTCGATCCCAGTACCCTGGGATCATGACCTGAGCTGAAGGCAGACACTTTAATAACTAAGCCACCCAGGCTCCCCTGGCCTACTTCTTTTGGAGGAGAGATCACCCACCTTGTTTAAGACCGTGCAGAGGCCTCCAGTGTGGTAGGTGCCAAACAAAACAATGAATGACCTCCTTAGAATCTGCCCTCTCCTCTCCATCTGCACAACAAGCCCTTAAATATGATCAAATCTCAGCATAGCCAGCCTGGAGAAGTGCTGGACCTGTCAGGGACAAGGAGGGACTATACATCAAAGTTGCTAAAGGACATGGGTAGCATGCACTGGTAGGAACCAAGAAAATGTGTCTGGAATTGAATCCTGAAGGTGCTAGATCAAGAAGGTGGGATATAAAGCTAGATAAAGGAGGATTTACAATATGAGGGAACTCTCTAGTGATACAGGATTTAACTCCCTGGCAAGAATCCTAAGTGATGCTTCTAAAAGGCTTAGGGAAAAAAAAAATAGCTGGCATTAAATTAGAGAGGCCATGGAAAATTGTGAGAAAGAGCTCAAAAGGGTTATGGAGCTGAGCATGCTAGAATGGATCAATTATATACAACTGGAAAACTTACCAGCTGGTCATTTTCCTTAAGAGGGCCTGGAGAGCACTCCATTCATTAAAGCAATAAGGAATGAACTGCAGAGGAACACACCAGCATCATTGCAATGTTCAGTAATGCCTGTCTTCTTTTTTTTATTTATTTATTTACTTTTTATTATGTTATGTTAATCAGCATACATTACATCATTAGTTTTTGATGTATTGTTCCATGATTCATTGTTTGCGTATAACACACATTCAGTACATGCCCTCTTTAATACCCATCACCAGGCTAACCCATCCCCCCACCCCCCTCCCCTCTAGAACCCTCAGTTTGTTTCTCAGAGTCCATAGTCTCTCATGGTTCGTCTCCCCCTCTGATTTCCCCCCCTTCATTTTTCCCTTCCTGCTATCTTCTTCTTCTTTTTTTTTTTTTTTAACATATAATGTATTATTTGTTTCAGAGGTACAGGTCTGTGATTCAACTGGGTGATAGACATTGGAGAGGGTATGTGTTATGGTGAATGCTGTGAATTGAGTAAGGACTGTCTTCTATGAGCTGAACTGGTAGCTGTTACAGAACCAAGTTCCCCAGAAGCAATGGGGATGATAGGATCTTGGAATAGCATGGTTAGCAAAGTATGAATGGCAGCCAAGAGGGGTCTAACCTAAAATGGTCTATAGAGATAACTTGAAATACATGGTATTTCTAGAGGCAAGATTGATACTGCCCAGGGTACTGTCAAATCCATCTATCTATGTATCTATCTATCTACCTACCTACCTACCTATATCCAGAAAATTAGGAATGGAGAAGTAGAAGGCAGAGGTAACCCTCCCCAATGGAAAGTCATGAACTTTTGCCCAGTTTCCAGACTGGAGTCAACTCCCAGATGCAGAACCCACTCGTTGACTGAGGAAGCATCCAGGTCCAGAGGATGAAGATCTCTATGGCACCACAGCAATTACATACACAAATCTGTGTGTCATCCTTATGCAGGTGCCATGCTAATCTCTGTTATCTTTCCAATTTTGTATATATGCTGCTGAAGCAAACACTAGCAATTATATACAGTAGTGATTCCTTTATCCTTTCCCAGTAGGACCTATAGCCACTTATTTGGGTAATGGCACACTTGGAAAAGGTGAATTCCCAGATCTTTCAAGGCCTATTAGACATCGGGTCCAAGTTCAATCTGATACCAGGAGAGTCAAAGTGCCACCTTGCTCTCCTCCCCATTAGAGTTGAGGGAATAAGGGGTTCGGTTAATAAAGGTAATAAGTGGAGTTCTGATCCAGGTCTGTCTCACAGTAGGGGCTAGTGTCTCTATGGACCCACTTGGTTGTCATTTCCCTGGTCCCCAAATGTATAATTCAAGTACACATATTTAGCAGTTGGCAAAAACTTAAGATTGGTTCCTTGACCTATCAATTAGGAATGGTTGTAGTAAAAAAGCCAAGTGGTAACCCCTGACACTATCCCCACCCACCCCAGAAATTAGAGTAAACAAAAATATCACAGCACAGCACAATAACAAGATCAGTTATTGTGATCTTAAAACATGTAGAGGTGATGTTTCCCACCATATTCCCATTTCATCCACCAAAATAGCCACTATAAAAATTGGTTGGATCCACTGTAGCACATGTGGTACCTTCATTAGGGAAGATTAACGCAGCCTCAGGTATACAATGTGTGGATATGTACTAGCAATCCATAACCCACAAAAAAGGAAATGAGAGTTTATATTCACCTGGGATATACATTCATGTCATATCCCAAGGTTATGCTAATTTTCAAGATCTCTGGCATACAATAGATTGAAGGGGCCTGGATTGTGCGGGAAAGGAAAACTGTTTTCCTTCTACTTATCTGAGGTTCCTTGGCTGGGGCCCTATGAGTTAGCCTGACAAAAGACGGATTAACAACAGAAAAACAAACAGAACTTTATTAATATGTGCCCTGCACATGCACCTGGGAGCATTCGGAGATGAGTAACTCACGGGGTGGTTAGAGCACAGGTTTGTATAACATCTTAATGAAAGAGCAAGATATTTTTGAGACGTGACAAGACAAAGGCAAGGGACTTTACGTTCTAGGGGCAGCATTCCGTGGGAAGGCAAAAATACGGGGAAACAGTACGCAAGGACTAGTTGCGAAGTTTGTTATATAGATTCCTTTGGTATCATCTCTGGGCTGATAAGTACCTGGTTATCTCTGGTGATTAACTTCTCTCCTTCCTGGTAGAGATGGAAAGGGGGACACCTTTATAAATTTATATCCTGCCTTAAAGCAAATTGGGGGAGGGCAAAGAGCTTTTCTTGTATTCACTTCTTCTCAGTTGCCTTCAAACAAAAGAAGCCTATGCCTAAGTGGCATATTTTGAGGTGGCATATTCTGCTAACCTTCAACTGTCTAGATATTTGGGGGGGAATTAATATCATATTAATTGAAGCTGATGATCAAAAAGTTGCAAACACTATAGATGCCTTAGAAATGCACATGCAAGGGGCACCTGGGTGGCTTAATTGGTTAAGCATCCGATTCTTGATTTCAGCTCAGGTCATGATCTTGGGGTCATGAGATCAAGCCCCACACTGAGCTCTGCAGTGGGTGTGGAGTCTGCTTGAAATTCTCTCTCTCCCTCTCCCTCTGCTCCTCCCCTGCTCATGCACATAACCTGCTCTCTCAAGAAAGAAAGAAAAGAAAGAAAGAAAGAAAGAAAGAAAGAAAGAAAGAAAGAAAGAAAGAAAGAAAGAAAGGCACATGCAATCCAGAGAGTGGGGAAATACCTAATGTTCCCCACCACAAAGAATGAAACCCAACCTTTGATAGGTTCCATTGGGTTTTATAGGCAGCATATTCCATTAGGAATACAGAAACTACGAATTCACCATGTTGGTTTGAAGGCTATTAGTTTCAGTTAAGGTCCAGAAAAAGAAAATTCTCTGTAGTACTTCAGGTTTTGGTTCTGAAGTGCTGACATTTGATCTCCATGGCTCAGCAGACTCCATGATACTAGACAGATTGTGGTAGAGAGACATTGTGTAGGGCTTTGGCAAGGCCTAATAGGATGGTCACAGCAGAAACTCCTATGATTTGGAAGCAAAGTTATGTCACATGTAGCAAAAAACTACACTCCATTCAAAAAACAGGTCTCGGTATAATACTAGACCCTTTTAGAAACTGCACATCTGTCCTTGGGAATTAAATGACTGTATGGCCAGAACTACTTATCATGAATTAAATAATTTCAGACTTACCAAATCATCACACTGGGCAGTCCTAACAGCAGTAATTAATAAGTGGGTGTGGTACACCCAGAATCAGGCTCAAGCTGGTCCAGAGGGCACGAAGAAGGTGCATGAACAGCTTGCTCAGAGCCCATGTTTCTCTGGTGCCTTTGTCTCAATTCACACTTTGGTCACATGGTCATTTTCTATGACTAACTGATGGGAAAGGAAATATGCAAGCTTGATTCACAGATGGGTCAGTTTAGTAAGCGAGTGCAAGCAAAAAATGAAGTATTGCTGTACCAGGTCATCTTTCAGGGGAAGCCCGGAAAGAATGTCATGGGGAAAACCTTCGACTGGGCAGAACTTCAGACACTGCAAGGTATGATGCATTTGGAATGCAGAGATAGTAGGCAAAGGGAAAGGTATAGATAGGCTCACAAGTAGGCAGAAATGGCTTATCTGGTTGGTCAATGTCTTGGAAAGAACCAGATCAAAGAACTGGAAACAGGAAGTCTGGGAAAGTGTCAGGTAAATGGATCTCTGAGAATCAGCACAAAGTATGAGAATCTTTGTATCACACATCAATGCTGAGCAGAGAGCATCCACCTCAGAAGAGGCATTAAACCACTTCATGGACAAGATGACTCAGTGAGTGGACATCTTCTAACTTTTGTCCTTGACCACCACAGTGATTGCATTATGAACTCACAAAGAGAGTGGCCACAGTGGCAGAGGTGAGGTTATTTGGGATTCGGATAGCATGACCTCCCTTGCTAATGCAATCTAACTCCTGCCCTTTGCAATATCCCACCCACCAGCCAAAGAGAACAAAACTGAGACCTCAGAAGAGTACCTCTACTCAAGAAAACCAAGTGGCCATTTGTAGCAAGTTGCTGTTATTAGACTCCTTCTCCACCCTGCCCCCCAGGAGTGGCAGCCATTCATCACTGACCGGAATCAAAGCATATTCCAGGTTTGCCTTTTGGACCCACTTGCTCTTAGCGAGCACCACTATCCACAGGCTGGTAGAGTGTCTGATCTACCAACATGTCGCAGACAAACACATTTTACCTAAGAAGGCACAGCAGCAGACACTATGGTTCGTCCCTCTAACCTAAGTTTCCCCCAAAATATGACCAACCAAAATCCTGAAGAAGCTGTGCTTAGAAGGTGTGAACTTAATATAGGTAGCAAGTGATGAGAAGTGCAAGGAGTTGATAGTTGAATGCTGTGGTCCCCCATGCAGATGTCTTCTATTAGGCAGCATACATGTGAACGTTGGCTTATCACAACTCACTCCCGTCTCCAGAGAACTGTCTTTGTCCAAACCGAAGCATCCGAACATTAGTGGGACTAATGATGTAGATAGGACATCCCTAAATTGTACCAACAGCACAAACATTTGGCAGACATACATAATTCCTCAAAATATTTGCAAAGTTATGTGTTAAGATGATTACTGGCGAAGATCAATTCATCAGAAATATATCACCGAGTGCTCATAACTTCAGGGAAATGACATATCTTGGAGATTGTGTCTGTTTTTTCCTGTTTTATAAATGCTGGTACACACCTAAGTAGCTATACATCTTCCATTCGTCCTTTAATGGATGGCAGCATTCTGATCTTCTCCTTGTTGGGTGATACCTTGTTGCCACCTGTTACTGCATTTCCAGATAATAACAACTTATTAAAAAAAAGTGAAAAGAAAAGCATAAAAGCAAGTATCAATGGTGGAGTGGCAATGTGCTTCCGAAAGTTGTAGTGTACCACATCAGAGGGCTCATCAGAGCAGAAGAGCTGGGCAGAGTGTTGAACGGCAGCCATTAACAGCTTTCATGTCAAATAAAATCTTCCAATGGAAGACTCTGAGGTGACAGAATATTCTGATTAAAGATGACTGGGAGACATGAAAAAAAAAATTAATAGTGCTTATAAAAGATGGTAACTTTCAGCAGCACACACATTAAGGAGTCAGTAAGGGAGAAGTCCAGACAGTAGAGAACCGGGAATTTAATAAAATTAATATACCTATTTCCTTCTTAGGAGAGTTCTTCTAGGAGAAGGTGAGGAAACTGTAGCGTTCTTCCTGGATCATTACAGCAGCAGTTTGTAAATACTCTACTGGTCCAGTCTGGGCCCATCCTAATGTCCGTCTGTTCCCAATATAAAGGATATAGTCCCCAGTTAATACTAATCACGAAATCACTGCGCAGGAAAATGGTCTCAGTGATGGTGGAGAGAACTGACTCAGCACCTGAGGCTTTGGTTTACCTGGAGCAGGCTGGTGACAGGCACACGTGTCTTCCTGCAGGTGTCTGAGCCCCAGCAGAATTCTCCTCTCTCGCTCTCTCCCTGTCTGCCTCCCACCCCCCCCTTTTTTTTTGTCCTAGACACATACACACTCACACACACAATTTTATAATCTGGTGCTTTTCATTTAAAAGACATGCATCAATGCCTAAGTAGAATTACTTGTGCTTTACTCTGGCTTTGACTTGCACCTATGAATCAGCCGTATGCCAATAAACCTAATCCACAGTAATGACCCCAAGTTTCTAGCAACTGGACTCCCTATGCTAAATCTTCTGCAGTTTTCTTATAGCCTAAGACCCATGTTGGTTGGTTGGTAAAACAAAGTAGGGAAAGGGGAAACAGCTCTAAGGAATTTTGTAGTGCAGAATCAGACTGCTGTGTCATTTTGGTGAAAAAAGTGGCAAACCAGAGAGTGAGGACAGAGAAACTGGTAGTGAAGGACTTAGCTAATTTGAGAGGTCTGGTATGGCATCTGGAGAGAAAACAGGAGGCTGACATTTAATAAACACGTTCCATGCCCTGTGCCAGTCACTTTACAATATCTAGGTTTTGGTTTTCATCCTGTCTAAAAGACACTACAGCCAGAGAGGTTAAGGAACTTGTCCCAAACTTGCAGCTAGGAAGTGGCATATCCCCGGTTCAGTTCCAGAACTGTCCTTCTGTAACATCATGCTGCATAAGGAGAAGTCTCACAGGGAGGGAATGCCATGTATCACACACCAATGGTTCTACCAGATAATTAAGACAAGACGAAAAAGTGCAAATGGACCTATTCCCTATCATCTTCCGTCACAGTGAGCTGGGTTGTGGGCCTGGAGGGAAAGTGCAGAGGATGGGACAAGCTTGCTCTGTGCTGTGGCTGCCAAAGGAAAGACCCCTGTGAAGAAAAGACTATTAACAATCTCAGCTCCATTAAATTTAAAGCAGCTGCTAACAGTAGGGGCCTTTACATTGTCAATTATATGAATTTTCCTATTACTATGTCATACCAAAGAGCAATTACAGTACATTCATCAAACACTGCTTCCGCTTCTCTGGTTCTGTCCATTAATGCCACAGTGGCAGGCCGCAGAAATCCTTGAAGACAAATCTAACATGCGGACTTTAATTGTTTCAAGGATTTGTGGTCAGAAACAACACCAGGTGAGTAGTAGGGGGTCAATTACACAATTAGATAGTGATAGGCGGAGACCAGCTGAACTCATATGATGCACCAAATATTTATACACCCGTTCACTTTGCAAAGTGCTTTGACACCTACCATTTCACTCCGAGTTTGCTTCTCTCCCATTAACTGGTCTGGGAGCTATTTAATTATCCCGCCTCTTTTATTGTTGAGGAAATGGAGACCAGAGAGTCTCTGCTGAATCAGAGCTGGAGGATTCCTGTGCAGCTCAGGCCCCACCGAAGAAGCAGAGGGACGGCAAATGACCAGTCTCACCTCATCGTGCACCATTATGAAAACAAAGGACTAAAATGGGGGAATGGTCCTACAAAAAGAGATGGAAGAAGCGAGCAAGAGGAGAGAGAGGGAAAGGAGACAGGAAAAGGCTCCTGATTGAGTTATTTTAAATCATCCACCCTCAGGGTATGGTGTGTACTATGCTACAGCCCCACAAAGACAAAAGACAAACGTCCAGAAAGAGAGGAGGGTGAGGAGGAGGGAAAGAGAATTAGTTCTTTGTCATAAGAACTGATTGCCGACTCTCAAAAGGCAGGTCTCCCATGGTCTCAATATCAACAGTTTTTGTTTGTACATAAATTTGATGTGTAACATTGTGTAAGTTTAAGGCGTACAGTGTGTTACTTTGACACATACTGTAATATGGTTGCCAATGTAGTGATATTTATCACATTACACAATTATAGTATAGTATTATTGTCTAGATCATTATACTGTCCATTAGATCTCTGTGGCTTATTTACTACTCATTACTAGTTTATACCTTTATTTTTTTTTTTTAAAGATTTTATTTATTTATTTGAGAGAGAGAGTGAGAGAGAGAAAGAGCACAAGAGGGGGGAGCGGGAGAGGGAGAAGCAGACTCCCTGCTGAGCAGGTAGCCCGATGCGGGACTCGATCCCGGGACTCCAGGATCATGACCTGAGCCGAATGCAGTCGCTTAACCAACTGAGCCACCCAGGCGCCCTAGTTTATACCTTTAAACACCACCACTCTCATCCCCCAATCCCCCGATAACCACCATTTTACTCTCTGTTTTATACAGGTTTAACTGTTTTAGATTCTACATACAGGTGATATCATATGGTACTTGTTTTTCTCTGTCTGACTTGTCTTGCTTAGCATAATGTGCTCAATAGTTTAGAAATCACCAGAGAAACAACCTCTGCACAAGATGATTCCTTTCAGTTCTATGCAATGAAGTGCTCCTGGGGCACATAAGTTCCAAATTCCTTTCTCTACACTTGATAGACACTGAAATCAACAAGAAATGCTTTCTGCCCTTGGGAAATCTGCCATTCCTGGAAATGACCAAAACGTTGGCAAATGATTCAATATGGCGTTTTAAATGACAGAGGTGAGCTCAGGTTGCCATGGAAGCACGAAGGAGGAAGAACATCTAGATAAGCCTGGATGAGTTTTCCCAGAGCTGTCTCACATGATAGGTAAGAGCTGATTGGGTTTTTAAAAAAAGAGAATAGGAAGGACTTTCCAAAGAAGGAAGAGCATAAGATACAGATTCTGCTCTACCACTTGGCCAAGCACATTATGGAAGGAGACAGGCATTAGCCAGCTGGATGCTGCTCATCAGACCCCATATACCTCAAGCAATAGGATGCTTTGGTGTGGTGGTCAGAGTGCCCAGGACAGAGGATAGTGACACACTGAACATTTCTCAGACCCTGTATCCTTTACTCTGGCTCCTCTTATTTTCCCCATATTCTCTCCTCTCTGCAGCTGCCCTAGTTTTCCCATTGCTACCTCAGGTTCCTAGAGACACACTGACCCTGTGACTACTTGGAACAATGTGTGAAGAAATCCAGTGTTCTCTTAATTCAAATGGGATAACCATTCCCAAGGAATCAAGAATAAAAACAAACCCCAAAATTAAAAAAAAAAAAAAAAAAAGACCGACCTTAGGGTTATAAAGCTGATTTATCAGGTTATCTATTACTGCATCACAAACTACCGCAAAACTTAAATTACCCCAAATGACTTAAAGCAACCACTCCACTTGCTTACAATTTTATTAGTCAGAGATTCAGAATGAGCTTGGTTGGGTGGTTGGTCTCTGATCCAGATGGCATTAGCCGGTGCCTGGGACTGAAGGATCCACTTTAAAGATGGTCTCTGTACTGTATACTGGAAGCTTCAGGGTTCCTTGACATTCCCCCCTCCCTCCCTCTCCTGTTCTCTTTCCCTCTCCCCTCCTTCATTCTTTCTCTATGATGTCCTATTCTTGGGGATTCATTCATGGGGCCTGGGATTCTTACGAAGTGATTGTTTCAAGATAGTCTCCCTTCCTACCTGGCAGCTGGCTTCCAAGAGAACAACATAGAAACTGCCAGACCTCTTTTAAACATCTGACACTCGAATGACATTATCTTGCCATATGCCATTGGTCAAAGCAGTCACAAACCATCCCACATTCAAGGAGAGGATAAACAGATCTCTCCTCTCAATGGAAGGAGTGTCAAAGAATTTATGTCCATCCTTAATCTGTCACAGTAACTCAGTAGAGGTTTGGCCAAAATGTAGCTTCATTAAACTGTGAGGTATTTGGAGTAGCCATCCCCTGGATTCTTATTTCTCATCATGATGAAGGAAAAAACAAAATAAAACAAAACAAAGCTTATATCCTAAGTTCCTCCTCATAAGTAGATGCCATGCTTGCAACACTCTGTATGGTAGTCCCCATAGGAAAAAAAAAAGAGACAGGGTACCAATTGCAAAGGAATTCACCCACACTATCTATACCCCTTTGTCCCATTTGAAGCTCCTGTAGCAGATGGACTATAGAGAGTGGACCACTGTGAGACCCACACAATTCTCCCCTACGTGCCTATAAATAATTGCTAGAATTTTGTTATGATGTTAACCTCCTCAGTGAGCCAGAATGTGTAATATTAAATTCAAATCCCGCTCTCTGGCAGGTTAAGAATTACTGGCAGAAAAATCCAAGACCAAATTTCCAGTATGTGTTTATAAGGAATTCACCATTAGAACCATTCTGCACATTATGCATAATGTGATTAGACAGAAGCAGTATTTAAACCTCTAAAAAAACGCTTCAGTATGTTGCCATCATAAGTAATTGATGGAGGTGAGACCAGAGCCCTGGCCATCTGACCGACCATCTGACTCCAAAGCCCATCTTTCTACTATCTGTATTGAGCTTCCTAATGCAATTTAAAAAAAAAAAAAAAAAAAAAAGCTCAATAGGAGGACAGTGACGAAAAATGCCATCCTTGCTGAGAAAGGATAGAAGCTGCACTGTCTCCAAATCCTTTTTAGTTCCCAAAAGTAGCCATGACAGGTGAGCAGACGGGGTGCCTCTTGGGAGCTGCTAATGAGCACAGGGCCAGGAGATGATAGGACGGATTAAAGAGGAGGCAAGCTATAGTATCCATAGTTGTCTCCTGTGTCTGGCTACAGCTCAGGGGCACTTAGGAAGGCCCCAGGAACATTTTCAGAGTAGGAAGCTTGTCTTCAAGAATCCAGCTTTTCTTTCCCTTTGCTCACTCTGGAGCTCTGGAGCTTATCTGCTCCCCCACCCCGAGCACTGTTACCAAAGCTTCTTGAAAGTCAAGATGGCCAGCAACCTCATGCTCCAAGACGTCACTGCTGTGTCCCCCATCTCAGTACAAAGTGGCTCCTAGGAATGACTGCAATATCTGCCATTTGCACTCAGGTTTAGGATTTACCAGTGTGGCTTACTCTCCAGGAAATACTTGCATTTCCAAGCTACTTCTTCTCTCTTCATTGGCACCCCCTAAACCAAGTAATGGAGGCAGCAGTCACTAGGTCATAAATCAATCCCAAGAGATGCTCTATTTAATCAAAACAGGTTTTAATCAGAAGATCTAAAGGGAGGAGAAAAAGAGGGACTCGATAAATAACTTCACTCCTATTACTTGGTAAATAATTTCTGAGAATAAGTAAAATTTTACTATGTCTTAACAAGGCTGTGGTAATTAATTGTGAGAACCCTTCCATGCACTCTGAATCACTTTCCTAGGTAGGGATGATATTTTTTAAAATTCAATAATGTTTTATGCTATTCAATTTATAAAATTTACATAAAAGGTGAATAACATTGAAGGTGGGACTAGGACCAGGTCATCTGATCCAAATCCCATGATCTTTCTATTTTCCTTGCAAATTTCCCTGTTGCTTTAGCTCTGAGCTGTCTCTATGGTAACAAAAGGAACTTTTCCAGTCCTTTTTATAGTTTACCAAGAACTTTCATACATATGCTTTCATATGCTTAAAGGTAAGGGGGATCCATTAAAGGATTCTACATTGTTTCAACCAGGTTAAACTGCAATAAAGAGAACCCCAAAATCTTAGAGGGTGTAACCCAATGAAAGTTTATTTTCACACACATCCAAGTCCAAAGAGGGCTCAACAGACAGACCTCCTTTTCATAATCCTTTGGGGATATAGGCTGAGAGAGCACCGTCTGGCACATACTGTTACAGGCTCTGGCACAATCAGAGGGAAGATCTTGACCTGCACACTGGTTCTAAAGCTCCCTCCACTTACATTTTATTGGCTAAAGCAAGTTGCATAAGTCCTAAGTTCACAGGGGAAGGGGACCATGAAGGAAAAGAGATGGAACATGTGTGAACAATCAAAATTATTACCACACACTCAAAATAGAAATAAGCATGAGTGAAGGTTACCCTAAACAGTAGATAATTTAATAACTCGGTTATAATTCATTTAAAACTCATTTGTAGTCTGTGGGTAGATACCAATAAAAATAAGAGAAAGCCTAGGAGTGAGCATGGTTCATAAGAATGAAATCAGGAAAGAAAAACACTTTTCATATAATCCCCCAAATTAGTCACAAGGATAAGATGATGCAACACATATAAGTATTTTGTGTATCACAGATTCCTGGTTCCTAGATTTAAAAAGTACCATAATTAAAACCAACAGTCAAGAGTATCCAAAGCTTCTAGAATATCTCAAAAGAAAAGTTATTATAACTAATCAACTGCACAAGGGAGGTAGATGGAGAAAATTATTATGAAAATCGGTTGCAACTTTATTGTATGGCAACTTATTTATCCTAGGGTATTGAAACCAACATTATTTGACTTTCTATAATTTATATGGAAATTTCTCACATATCATCGCCTCAGATGCACATAACAATCCAGCAAAGCAGTTCATCCTTATCTCCATTTCACAGAGGAAGAAACTGAGGCTCTGTAATTTTATATAGTTTGCCCAAGGGCACTCTTATGAAAAGAGTACCAGAGCCCATTCTGAGCCCATTCCTGTCCCATTAACCCAAGAAAGGGTTGAAATGTGGCAATAAGGTCACAGATATTAAATGCTTAAAGCTGAAATTATTTAGTCTTCCATTTCTTAAGCTGTGTTCCCTATAAGAGCAGATATTCTTGGAAATAAAGAGAAAATGGAAATAGGTTTGGGACCCTCCAGGTTAAGGAAAAGAAAACAATTTCTTACAAAGCTTTGCAGAACCTGTAAGGTGCTATGAAGCATTGTTAGTTTCCATGAGTGAGAGTGTGGTAGACAGAATAAATGGTCCCCCAAGATGCCCACATCCTAATCCCAAACCTGTGAGTGTGTGACGTGGCAAAAGGGACTTCGCAGATGTGATTAAATTAAGGATCCTGAGATGGGAGACTGTCCTGGATCATCCTGGTGGGCCTAATGTCATCACAAGGGTCCTTATATCAAAGAGACAGGAATGTGGTCAGAGAAGATGTGATGATATGATGATAGACATAGAGGTCAGAGATAAGATGGTCCAAGACACAGTCCAAGCTGGAAAAGACGAGGAGATGAATTCTACTCTAGAGCCTCTAGGAGGAAACAGAACCTTGCAAACACCTTGATTTGGGCCCAGTTGACACCCATCTTGAACTTCTGACCCCCACAATTATAAGAGAATAAATTTGTGTTGTTTTAAGCCACTAAATCTGTGGCAATTTGTTACAGTACCATAGAAAACAAACACAGAAGGATATAGTAAGTCTTTGCTCTTAAACTTACCTGTAATTGAAACTTTTATTCCCTGAAACACCCACCTCAAGAAATAGAGTTTGGGGAACAATGGTATAATTCAACCCCCTTCAATTATCTTGAGATATGGGTTACTGATGTTGAGAATAAACTATTTGATCAGGGTGAAAAAAATAATAGTAAAATAGAAGAGAGGGCAGTATTTGACATTTAAAGCTCAGTGGGAATAACTCACTTCATCACCCCTTGATTTTAGTTGCGAAGGTTTTGTGTCCTAAATATCACATGCCCCTGCCTCTCTTAGCTGCCTAGAGAGAAAAGGCAGCCCTTCTTTCCCATCTCCGCTCTCTTCAACGCACTTTTCTTAGGTGCTGCAGGCAAAAACAATTTGAAGCAGGTGACAGCAGAACTCTTCTTTTTAATGCCCTTTGCCTCAGGCACAAGACTGGATCTTTCCAGACATTAGAAATGTTATGAGCGGACATTCGCCCGTTCTCCCCTGGGCAAAGCCAAAACAGACTTTTCAGTTGGATCTCAGAAATGCTGATGAATATCAGAGGCCTGACAGGATGCATTTTTTACTTGTGTCTTACTTGGAGTGGCTTGCCCAGGAGAGGAGAAAAGAGTGAGGGCAAGCCTCTCCAATCTCCAACCCTGCCTTGGCCTGCCAGGGCTGAGAGACGAGGGTGGTGAAAATCCATCCTGCTAATGCAATAGGCTTAATGCTGGTGGGTTTGAAACCAGCAGAACCACAAAATCGCAAACGTTCTCAGAGTGCAGCATTTCAGGATCATAAAGAAGCATAAATCATCACTAAAATAGTAGAAAACTGGGCCCCCAGCCTTCACAGGTTTCTACAAATCATTTTTACCTCTTTACCCAAGAGAAACACTCATGATGCATTAGATTTGGAGAAAGGAGGAAAAATTCCTGGAGAGCACAATGATGGTTGTCACTAACTGAAGGGGCCACTGTGATTGAACTGTTTTGCCAGGACAGTAGCTCCAACCCCCCCAAAGGCAACTGCAATACTCTAGTAACTAGAAAATGAAGGTCTGCTCAATAATCTAGAATGATTGTTAACGTGAGTTCCAAAGACATTAAATATGCTTTATTCCAACATGTTCGAGAGCCATTGTTTATTCCATTTTCACAGCCTGCCCTCCTTCAGTCTCATCAACATTTGTTCATTGGGATTGTGGCCAATATCCTATGGGCTGGAAAACAAGCCACAGTGAAACAAGCAAGCTGCTGGCAGACTGTTAGATTTTTCTTTATCTAGTTGGAGGGCCCGAGTGATGTACAGATGTCTTCCAAATGAGCTCCACTTCTTTATACAGAAGAGAGGCTATGGCCATAGGCTATTATCTAATATTTCTAGGTATCGAGTCACTTTTGATGACTGACAACATTTACCTTGCTACCAGGAAGATAATGGGTTGATCTTTAAGAAATACCCAGTACAAACATGACTCATCCCCCATTCTTTTTGCAATGATTCATTCGGCAAATACCTGGTAGCCTTCCGCGTGCAAGGATACAGAATTGACTAATTCCTTATCTAAAAGGAGCTGATAGGGTTTTGCGGAGTAAATATGCGTGTAAATATGTGGAATACAGACTGGGTCACAAAGAGCAGAGGCATCCATTCTTCTACCTGTCAGCTAAGGTGTCACGTTGCAAGAGGCACCTGAACTCAGTCTTGAGAAAGTAAGTCAGAATTCAAAGTCGTGGCTTTTCAGAGTTGGCAGAGGCATGGAGTAGAACAATATCGCACTCACTTGGGGAAGGGTGAGAGATTCTGAATGGCTAAACTGTGAGGTGAGGTGGGCAGCTGTCAGAAGATAAGTTGAAGAGACAGGAAGAAACCATATTAGGGAAGGCCTCGTGGGACAAGAAGGACCTTCAGCTTTATGCCACATCAAAGAGGATTAACAAGTTTACTCAACGCCACTTGGAATAACAGCCTGAGCTGAAATTGAAATGACCGATGTTCTCGTTGTTTGTCCAGCTTTCTCACTTCTTGTATCAATCAGGTCCAGGTATTTCAAACAAAAGAAGCTATTTTTCAAAGAGAATTTAATACAGGGCATTGTTTACATAGTGGTGGGAATGTCAAAAAGCCAAATGGAGGCAGTGAGCAACCCAGAAATCAGCAACAGCAGAATTACTATGAGGTGTTACAGGAACCCAGAAGCCAACGATGTCTGGCTGGAACCGGGACCCCTGAGACTGTGGTAGCAACTTCCCCTCCTAGGTCTAGAAGATAGAGTGATGGACACCCCAGCAGGAGGTTGGACCCTAGAGAAGATGCACCTGCTTCGAGATGCCACCACATAGAGGAAAGAAAGAAGAAATATGCTGGCTTCTTCCTTTTCCTCTGGTTTTCCCCTAGTATTTCCCACTGGGCAAACATATCTAGAAGGCAGCAGACAAGGAAATATGGGAAATGTCTTTACTATGCACAGAGCAGTGCAGGAAAAGTACAGTGCATGAATATGACAGAAACCGTCCGTGACCTCCACAGCCCACCCCTATTTTGCTTCTCAGGATTCATTGCACTCCTCTGCCCATATTTACTTCCCACACCATAACCAGTTTCACAGAATATTATCCACAGAATAACTGTTCTACCTAAAATGAACATGTTTCTCACCCACTTCCCAAATGGGGAGCTAAAGGCCCATCAACCGCCATGTGCATATTGAAGTAAATATCGCCATGTCATATGCAGTCCTCCCCTTCATGCCATCACAATGACAATTGTGAACTAATTTTCTAAAAGTAATCACTACTGACATCTTTGAAACAAAATAGCAGGGAAAATGAAACAAGAAATCAACAGGATAATGGATAAAGAATAAATATGCATAGCTGTTATAGTCTGTAACTGATCATGAGGCCATAGATGATAATTTTTTTTATTCTTATGTTAATCCCCATACATTACATCATTAGTTTTAGATGAAGAGTTCCATGATTCATTGTTTGTGCATAACACCCAGTGCTCCATGCAGAATGTGCCCTCCCCAATACCCACCACCAGGCTAACCCATCCTCCCAACCCCCTCCCCTCTAGAACCCTGTTTGTTTTTCAGAGTCCATCGTCTCTCATGGTTCGTCTACTCCTCCAATTTCCCCCGCTTCATTCTTCCCCTCCCGCTACCTTCTTCTTCTTCTTTTTTCTTTCTTAACATGTATTGCATTATTTGTTTCAGAGGTACAGATCTGAGATTCAACAGTCTTGCACAATTCACAGCGCTTACCAGAGCACATACCCTCCCCAGTGTCTATCACCCAGTCACCTCATCCCTCCCACCCCACCCCCCACTCCAACAACCCTCAGTTTGTTTCCTGCAATTAAGAATTCCTCATATCAGTGAGATCATATGATACATGTCTTTCTCTGTTTGACTTATTTCACTCAACATAATACCCTCCAGTTCCATCCACGTCGTTGCAAATGGCAAGATCTCGTTCCTTTTGATGGCTGCATAATATTCCATTGTATATATATACCACCTCTTCTTTATCCATTCATCTGTCGATGGACATCTTGGCTCTTTCCACAGTTTGGCTATTGTGGACATGGCTGCTATAAACATCAGGGTGCACGTACCCCTTCAGATCCCTACCTTTGTATCGTTGGGGTAAATACCCAGTAGTGCAATTGCTGGATCATATGGTAGCTCTATTTTCAACTTTTTGAGGAACCTCCATATAGTTTTCAAGAGTGGCTGCACCAGCTTGCATTCCCACCAACAGTGTAGGAGGGTTCCCCTTTCTCCGCATCTCCGCCAACATCTGTCATTTCCTGACTTGTTAATTTTAGCCATTCTGACTGGTGTGAGGTGGTATCTCATTGAGGTTTTGATTTGGATTTCCCTGATGCCGAGCGATATTGAGCACTTTTTCATGTGTCTGTTGGCCATTTGGATGTCTTCTTTGGAAAAATGTCTGTTCATGTCTTCTGCTCATTTCTTGATTGGATTCTTTGTTCTTTGGGTGTTGAGTTTGATGAGTTCTTTATAGATTTGGATACTAGCCCTTTATCTGATATGTCATTTGCAAATATCTTCTCCCATTCTGTTGGATGTCTTTTGGTTTTGTTGACTGTTTCCTTTATTTTGCAAAAGCTTTTTATCTTGATGAAGTCCTAATAGTTCATTTTTGCCCTTGCTTCCCTTGCCTTTGGCGATGTTTCTAGGAAGAAGTTGCTTCGGCTGAGGTCAAAGAGGTTGCTGCCTGTGTTCTCTTTTAGGATTTTGATGGACTCCTGTCTCACATTGAGGTCTTTCAACCATTTGGAGTCTATTTTTGTGTGTGGTGTAAAGAAATGGTCCAGTGTCATTCTTCTGCATGTGGCTATCCAATTTTCCCAACACCATTTGTTGAAGAGACTGTCTTTTTTCCTTTGGACATTCTTTCCTGCTTTGTCAAAGATGAGTTGACCATAGAGTTGAGGGTCCATTTCTGGGCTCTCTATTCTGTTCCATTGATCTATGTGTCTGTTTTTGTGCCAGTACCATGCTGTCTTGATGATGACAGCTTTGTAATAGAGCTGGAAGTCCGGAATTGTGATGCCGCCGGCTTTGCTTTTCTTTTTCAACATTCCTCTGGCTATGCGGGGTCTTTTCTGGTTCCATACAAATTTTAGGATGATTTGTTCCATTTCTTTGAAAAAGGTGGATGGTATTTTGATGGGGATTGCATTGAATGTGTAGATTGCTCTAGGTAGCATTGACATCTTCACAATATTTGTTCTTCCAATCCATGAGCATGGAACGTTTTTCCATTTCTTTGTGTCTTCCTCAATTTCTTTCGTGAGTATTTTATAGTTTTCTGAGTACAGATCCTTTGCCTCTTTGGTTAGATTTATTCCTAGGTATCTTATGGGTTTGGGTGCAATTGTAAATGGGATCGACTCCTTCATTTCTCTTTCTTCTGTCTTGTTGGTGTATAGGAATGCCACTGACTTCTGTGCATTGATTTTATATCCTGCCACTTTACTGAACTCCTATATGAGTTCTAACAGTTTTGGGGGGAGTCTTTGGGGTTTTCCACATAAAGTATCATATCATCTGCAAAGAGTGAGAGTTTGACTTCTTCTTTGCCAATTTGGATGCCTTTGATTTCTTTTTGTTGTCTGATTGCTGTGGCTAGGACTTTCAATACTATGTTGAATAGCAGTGGTGATAGTGGACATCCCTGCCGTATTCCTGACCTTAGGGGGAAAGCTCTCAGTTTTTCCCCATTGAGAATGATATTCGCTGTAGGTTTTTCATAGATGGCTTTTATGATATTGAGGTATGTACCCTCTATCCCTATACTCTGAAGAGTTTTGATCAAGAAAGGATGCTGTACTTTGTCAAAAGCTTTTTCTGCATCTATTGAGAGGATCATATGGTTCTTGTTCTTTCTTTTGTTAATGTACTGTATCACGTTGATTGATTTGCAGATGTTGAACCAACCTTGCAGCCCAGGGATAAATCCCACTTGGTTGTGGTGAATAATCCTTTTAATGTACTGTTGGATCCTATTGGCTAGTATTTTGGTGAGAATTTTTGCATCCATGTTCATCAGAGATATTGGTCTGTAATTCTCCTTTTTGATGGGGTCTTTGTCTGGTTTGGGGATCAAGGTAATGCTGGCCTCATAAAATGAGTTTGGAAGCTTTCCTTCCATTTCTATTTTTTGGAACAGTTTCCGAAGAATAGGTATTCATTCTTCTTGAAATGTTTGGTAGAATTCCTCTGGGAAGCCACCTGGCCCTGGGCTTTTGTTTTTTGGGAGATTTTTGATGACTGCTTCAATTTCCTTAGTGGTTATAGGTCTGTTCAGGTTTTCTATTTCATCCTGGTTCAGTTTTGGTAGTTGATACATCTCTAGGAATGCATCCATCTCTTCCAGATTATCTAATTTGCTGGCATAGAGGTGCTCATAATATGTTCTTATACTTGTTTGTATTTTTTTGGTGTTGGTTGTGATCTCTCCTCTTTCATTCATGATTTTGTTGATTTGGGTCATTTCTCTTCTCTTTTGGAGAAGTCTGGCCAGGGGTTTATCAATCTGTTAATTCTTTCAAAGAACAAGCTCCTAGTTTCGTTGATCTGTTCTACTGTTCTTTTAGTTTCTATTTCATTGATTTCTGCTCTGATCTTTATTATTTCTCTTCTCCTACTGGGTTTAGGCTTTATTTGCTGTTCTTTCTCCACCTCCTTTAGGTGTAGGGTTAGGTTGTGTACTTGAGACCTTTCTTGCTTCTTGAGAAAGGCTTGTATTGCTATATACTTTCCTCTTAGGACTGCCTTTGCTGCATCCCAAAGATTTTGAATAGTTGTGTTTTCATTTTCATTGGTTTCCATGTATTTTTTTAATTCTTCTTTAATTTCCTGGTTGACCCATTCATTTTTCAGTAGGATGCTCTTTAGCCTCCATGTATTTGAGTTCTTTCCGACTTTCCTCTTGTGATTGAGTTCTAGTTTCAAAGCATTGTGGTCTGAAAATAGGCAGGGAATGATCCCAATCTTTCGGTACCAGTTGAGACCTGATTTATGACCTAAGATGT
Source organism: Mirounga angustirostris (assembly GCF_029215605.1). NCBI lineage: Eukaryota > Metazoa > Chordata > Mammalia > Carnivora > Phocidae > Mirounga > Mirounga angustirostris. The sequence goes on from NW_026991723.1 coordinate 22,464,778, forward strand.
GATCTATTCTGGAGAATGTTCCATGGGCACTAGAGAAGAATGTGTATTCTGTTGCTTTGGGGTGGAATGTTCTGAATAGGTCTGTGAAGTCCATTTGGTCCAGTGTGTCATTTAAAGTCTTTATTTCCTTGTTGATCTTTTGCTTAGACGATCTGTCCATTTCAGTGAGGGGGGTGTTAAAGTCCCCCACTATTATTGTATTGTTGTTGATGTGTTTCTTTGGTTTTGTTATTAATTGCCTTATATAATTGGCTGCTCCCATGTTAGGGGCATAGATATTTACAATTGTTAGATCTTCTTGTTGGATAGACCCTTTTAGTAGGATATAGTGTCCTTCCTCATCTCTTATTACAGTCTTTGGTTTAAAATCTAATTTGTCTGATATAAGGATTGCCACCCCAGCTTTCTTTTGGTGTCCATTAGCATGGTAAATGGTTTTCCACCCCCTCACTTTCAATCTGGGGTGTCTTTGGTTCTAAAATGAGTCTCTTGCAGACAGCATATAGATGGGTCTTGTTTTTTAATCCAGTTTGTTAGCCTGTGTCTTTTGATTGGGGCATTGAGCCCATTTACATTTAGTGTAACTATTGAAAGATAGGAATTTAGTGCCATTGTATTGCCTGTAAGGTGACTGTTACTGTATATTGTCTGTGTTCCTTTCTGGTCTATGTTGCTTTTAGGCTCTCTCTTTGCTTAGAGGACCCCTTTCAAGATTTCCTGTAGGGCTGGTTTTGTGTTTGCAAATTCCTTTAGTTTTTGTTTATCCTGGAAGCTTTTTATCTCTCCTTCAATTTTCAATGACAGCCTAGCTGGATAGAGTATTCTTGGCTGCATATTTTTCTCATTTAGTGCTCTGAATATATCCTGCCAGTCCTTTCTGGCCTGCCAGGTCTCTGTGGATAGGTCTGTTGCCAATCTAATGTTTCTACCCCTGTAGGTTACATATCTCTTCTCCCGAGCTGCTTTCAGGATTTTCTCTTTGTCTATGAGACTCGTAAGTTTTACTATTAGATGTCGGGGTATTAACCTATTTTTATTGATTTTGAGAGGGGTTCTCTGTGCTTCCTGGATTTTGATGCCTGTTTCCTTCCCCAAATTAGGGAAGTTCTCTGCTATAATTTGCTCCATTATACCTTCTGCCCCTCTCTCTCTTTCTTCTTCTTCTGGGATCCCAATTATTCTAATGTTGTTTCATCTTATGGTATCGCTTATCTCTCGAATTCTGCCCTCGTGATCCAGTAGTTGTTTATCTCTCTTTTTCTCAGCTTCTTTATTTTCCATCATTTGGTCTTCTGTATCACTGATTCTCTCTTCTGCCTCATTTATTCTAGCAGTTAGCACCCCCATTTTTGATTGCACCTCATTAATAGCCTTTTTGATTTCTACTTGGTTGGATTTTAGTTCTTTTACTTCTCCAGAAAGGGTTTCTCTAATAACTTCCATATTTTTTTCAAGCCCAGCTAGTATCTTTAAAGTGATGATTCTGAACTCTAGATCTGACATCGTACTAATGTCCGTATTGAGTAGGTCCCTGGCAGTCGGTACTACCTCTTGTTCTTTTTGTTGAGGTGATTTTTTCCGTCTTGTCATTTTGTGCAGAGGAGGATAGATTAATGAGAGAACAAAATGCTAGCAGGGTAACAACTCCCCAGAAAATATACTCTAAACAAACCAGAAAAGACCTGAAGCAGTGGGAAAAGAAAGGGAAAGAGAGAAAAAAGAAAAAGAAAAATGTAAAGATAAAAACAAAACAAAACAAAACAAAACAACAACAACAACAACAACAAAAACCAGAATGTGATCAAATATGATCAGGCTGGTATATAGATCAGTGCCACACACTAGATTTGGGGTGTATTTTGGTCTTTTAGAAGAAAGTGCCTCCCAAAATTTTAAAGAAAGAAAAACTTATATATGTACAAAAATAAGGGTTGATATGATGAAGGGATGGAATATGATTGTAAAGATGGAAATTATAAAAAATTTTATAAAAGGAATTGATAAGAAGTTGTTTGAAAAAAGAAAGAAGAGGATTTAAAAAAGAAAAAAAAAAGGGAGAGGATGTGATCAGGCAGGGGAATAGAAAACACCATATACTAGAGATTTAGGGTATATTTTAATCTGTTAGAAGAAACTATCTCAAAATTTTAAAGAGAGAACAACTTATATATATAAGCCATAAATACGGGTAACTACTATGAAGGGATAGAATATGACTCTAAAAATGAAAAATAAAAATGTTTTTTTAAAAAAAGGGATTGATAAGATGTTGGTTGAAAAAGGGAAAAAGAAAAATTCAAAAAGAAAAAAAAGAGAAAAAGACAGTTAAAAAAAAAATTAACTTTGAAAGACTAAAGAATCATGGTAATAAAGCCATGATTTCTATGTGCAGTATTCCCCTAGCCCTGGAGTTCTGCCTTTCTCATTGATCGGTAAACTTGGTCTTGGCTGGCTGTTCTGGCTGATCTTCTGGGGAGGGGCCTGTTGCCGTGGTTTTCAAATGTCTTTGCCGGAGGCGGAATTGCCCCACCCTTGCCCCCTCCCGGCTAAGTAATCTGCTCAGGTTTGCTCTCCGGGGCTTTTGTTCCCTGCGAGCTTTCCGTACAGCTTTGGAGGCCGAGAGTGAAAATGGCGGCCTCCCAATCTCCCCCCAGAGGAGCCGAGAACTCGGGGCCCCACTTCTCAGTGAGCCCCCAGAGAAAAGCCGTGGGTCACTCCCATCTCCCCGGTCTCCGGCCGCACTCTGTGCTCCCCCGGGCTGTGACCGCGCATTTCTATCTCTGGCACCCGACCCCGGGTGGAGTCTCCAAACCCAGCAGATCCCTGTGGTGCACTCCCACACGGCTCCTCCCGGGGGAGGAAGGTGAGTCTCCCCGGATCTGCCACTTGTTGGGTCCCTGCTGGAGGAGCAGTGGCCCGACTGGGCCGCGGATCACGGTTTAGGGCAACCCCGAGCTGAGAGCCCGCGCCTGGGCTCCGCCTCTGCAGCCGGCTTCCCTGCTCCGATACCTGGGAGCTCTGCCACACTCAGGCACCCCCGGTCTTTCTGTGACCCCGAGGGTCCTGAGACCCCACTGTCCCGGAGGGTTCCACCCCCCACTTAGCCACCAGAGTGACGTCCCTCAGCGGAGCAGACTTTTAAAAGTTCCGATTTTGTGCTCCGCGGCTCTATCACTTGCCAGAAGCGGCCGACGGAGGCCCCTCCCCCGCCGTCTATCCTCCCGAATATCGCCTCGGATTCACTTCTCCGCACGTCCTACCTTCCAGAAAGTGGTCGCTTTTCTGATGAGAGTTGTTGCTCTTCTTTTCTTCGATCTCCTGTTGAGTTTGTAGGTGTTCAGAATGGTTTGATCCCTATCCAGCTGAATTCCTGGGAGGAGACGAAATCCAGGTCTCCTACTCCTCTGCCATCTTGCTCCACCTCCATAGCTGATAATTTTGAAAACAGCTTTATTGAGGCATAATTGATATACAATAAAGTGCACATATTTAAAGTATGCAATTTTGATATATTTTGACATTTGACTATACCAGTGAAGTCATCACTTCCAAAAGTTTCCTCATGCCCCTTTGAAATTCCTCTCTTCTGTTTCTCTCTATTCCCCACCTCCACTCCCCACTCCTGGTCCCAAGTAACCACTGATCTGTCACTATGAATTGCATTTTTTAGAATTTTATATAAATGGTATCATACAGTATTTTGCATGGCTTCCTTCACTCAGCAGTTATTTTGGTACTCATCCATGTTTTTGTGTGCAGCAATATCCATTCCTTTTTATTGTTGGGTAGTAACATATATAATATATATTTATATTTATACACATATAGATATATAGATATAGGTAGATAAACATAAATAGATAAAAATATATAGATATACCATAATTTATTTTCATCTGCTGATGGACATTTGGATTATTTGCCATTTGCGGCTATTACAAATAAAATTGCTATGGATATTCATATACATGTCCTCATATGGGCATATATTTCCTTTTGTCTTGAGTAAATGTGTAGAAGTGGATCACATATCAGGAATATGTTTAACTGTTCAAGAAAACTGCCAAACTCTTTCTCAAAGTTGTTGTATCATTCCTAGTTGATATTCCTCAAACATAATGTTACCTTTGCCCTAAGTCATCTCTTTGGTCAGGATTCTTTAACAGGTAGGGTGTTCTAAACATTCCTGAAATGTCTGCATATTTAGCTTTCTGCTATTATTGGGTTACTATTGTTTTCCACTGACATTTATTATGAGATATGAAATTACTAAGAGACACTCTAGCAAATCCACTAATGTCCAGAATCTAAGAACGAGGCTCTGAGTTTCTACCTATCCCCATTGTGTGAAGCAACCCAATTTACCCCTAACAATCAGAGTTAATCACCCAGCCAGAAATAATCACTCTTCCCTGACTATTGGAGCAATGTTAGGAGGATCCAAAAAGAGCTCCAATCCAATGGAACGAGTGTTGTGTTCCCTGGTGGAAATAATCCTCCTTTGGGAACCAAGACCTCTGAATGCAGAGAGGGATAGGAAACAAAAATTCTCTAAATGTGCCACTATGTGTTAATAATGACAGGGTCTACTCCTACTTATACTTGGTACCAAGACTTGTAAACTCTACCCATGAGAGAAAAAGTGTCATGTACTGGTCACTTTTCAAAGCAAATGCTGTATGCTGTAGGAGAGCAACTTAATCTCACATAATGCTGTCTCTTACCTAGTGCTGACACTGAATCTTCAATTGATGTCCACCACTCTATCAGGGTACCTGCTTCTGAAAGCAAAGATATAAGAAGAAAACTAATGAATTTTACGGGCACTTTTCTTGATGTAAAATAATTTCCTCAGTCAAGAGCAATGTTGTATGGGATACTAGCCTATTATAAGTAAGGTACTAAGTCCATGATAGTAGTGCATGCCAAATATTTTAGGCATGTAAAACAACTATAAAGCAATTGGGATATTTTCTAGTAGGTACAGATTGCTGCCCCTAACCTATAATGGAAAAGGAGTGAAAAATAATCAAACTGTTACCAGATGGATAGCTTGACCCCTGGTGATGTAATAGTACCAAGTTAGGGGCTCAGGATTGGCCTTTGTTATTGATTCATTAAGTATTTAGGAACCAGGTAGCCATATAAACTTTAATGAGGGGAAGTGCAGGTTTTTGCATCCATGTAAAGCTTCCTTTCCCACCATCAGAGGCCAGTTTGTGGAGCAAGCAACAGTGTGGTTAAGAGGAGAGACTGACATCTACAGAAACTATCATCATATCCACTTGATTATTACAAGATACCTCTCCATGGATATCCTTTGAGGATTATTCACATGGAATATACATATGCTCACACTATTACATGGAGTCTTTCTACATATCTTCTCCCAAACCTCCTTGTTGATAATCTTCTAATCATGTTTGTTCTGAGTTCCTGAATAACAAGCCGAATCATTAGCCATTGCTAAGATGAAAATGTAGATCCATACCTCAAGACACATCTATTTACAAGCAAAAGAGATAACCAGATGAAGTTCAACCCACTGATGAGATTTTCTTTGGCAACTCTCTTTAGGGGCTACCTCAGTAGTTTTATAATGCAGCAACAATGATTTTTGGCTGGTTCCAGCAAATTTTATAGACTCATCTGTAAACCAGCTTTGAATTTTTTTTTTTTTTTGTCTTCATCAACTGGTAATAGATCTGGAAGCAATATGATATGCTTCTGATGAGTCCTAAGGAAAATGCATATCTTCTTTCAAAGCAAGTTTTTCAGGTGAATAAATAATAAGCTCTTTTGTCAGAGAAGACTACCTTCATCAGATATAATTGTATCTGCTGGTAATGAAACTTTGGGGATATGTTGTGTTCATGGTTCTCAAATTCAACTGCATCTGCTCAAATATCCCCTCCACACTCTCAGTGATCTATCATTTAAAATTAATGCGTTAATGCTAACATAATAGATTGGTGAGCCTGTATTTTCAACTTGCATGGTAACTCTGCAAATTATACATGGTTCTGATCCTCACACTTGATTTCCCTTCTGATATAAAAAACTCTAAGAATTGCTATAGCAGCTTTTTGAATCTCTGGCCATGCCCCTTCAGCTAAGAATTTAAAGCTCTAAGCTTATCATTTTCTTTTTGTAAGCAGTCCAGCACAATCTAAAACAGCCATCTCATTTTTGTAGTTAAATGAAATAGCTACTTGTTTTCCCAAAGCCTAGCTTTCAATTGGCACATCACTGCAAACAAACCAGGTTATAATTTAAGTAATTGCAATGCCACTTGATGAGATAGATTAATTATAGTATCCCATTTTCCACCTGAAAGAAGTTTTGCACTGTGTTCAAGCTAAAAGAAGCAAGCAATCTAAGCTCAGAACTTGTTCTTGAGAATTTGTTTCCTGGGACTAATCCCGATATTAAAAAAATTGTATCAGTCAAGGTCCACCCAGGAAAATATAAATCAATTTAAGTATTTCAAATAAAAGAAATTTAATACAGACAAATGGTTGCACATATGTTGGCAGAGGTAAGAAACTTAATAGGAGATCATGAAGCAACCAACAGATTAGCAACAGCAGGAAAGCCAGTGTCACCCCACAGGGACAGAGAAAGCAGAAGTGATTTTACTGAAATAGTTCTGGAGCAAGCCAGAAGGGGCACAATTCAATGTTTTATATAATAGGGATATCTCCATTATAATGAAGAAGGACAAGGTAGATGCAAATGTATGTTTGATATTGGGAAGATATTTTGTTGTTATTGAGAAGTTAGTAGAGATGATCCTGGATATACAGGAGTTCAACAGGGAAAGAGATGAGAGAAGAGTGTACAAGCATGTATAAGAGTCCTGTGGCTGGAGGAATTGACCTGTATGTGAAACCAAAAGAAGGACAATGTGCCTGGAGCCATTAAAGAAGATGGGAAAATGGTACACACTGACACCAAAGAATACAAATGACCACAGGGCATGTGGAATAGTGTTTTTTATTTGTTTGTTTTTTGTTTTTATCCATAGAGCAGTGGGGAGGTCATCGAAGGGTTTTAACCTGGAAAGTAACACATTCAGATTTGCTATGAAAAGATGACTCTAGCTATGTCACAGAAAATGTACTGTAAGGGAAGTAGTTACTATGGTAGCTTAGACTACGTTGAAGTTGATAGAGATGATGAGTAGTGGATATATTTAAGTGAGTTTTAGAAAAATAAAATGACAAGACTCAGTGCTGAGTTGGGATTGGCACAGTAAATCAGAGGGATTTATCAAAGATGATTCCTACCTCCTGGCTTTGATATGTGAATGGATATTAGATCATTCGCTGATAGCATTACTGATGGTATTTGCTTGAAAAAGACCAAGATAATTGTGGGTATATTCTTGAACATATTTGGTGCAGGTGACTTTGAGATACTTTAGAGAAAGTGGCAAATAGGCAGATGGATATCTGGGTGTGAAACAAAGGAACAGTCCAGGCTAGGAAAATGATATTTGGAATTCATCAACTTAGAGATGGTAATTGAAGGTATAAGCAAGAGTTGGATTGCCTAGAAGAGGGTAGAGAGGAAGAGGGCCAAAAATGGAACTGTAGCTCCATCAGCCAGCAATTAGGTACAGAGGTTGAACCTAAAACAGAAATAGGAAAAGAATTAATAAGTAAGTAGGAAAAATGCAAAGAAAGTGTTGTATCACAGAATTCAAAGAGTGTTTTGAGAAGGAGGATATGTCCAATCTGCTGAGAGGTAAGGAAGAAGAAAAGTGGAAGTGTCCATTCAATTTAGAAATGCACATTATTGATTACATAAATGAGAACAATTCTGGTGAAGTCAGGGGATCAAATGCCAAACTGAGGTGAATTGAGAAGCAATTTGAAGAAAGTGGCTGTAGAGGGGAAGACAAGAGAACGCAATATCCGAACAGAAAAGGGGATTCTTTCTGCTGCTCTTAAAACATAAAAGAGACAAGCATGCTTAAAAGTTGATGGAAAGTATCCAGTAAAGAGGGAAAGAAGTTCTGGAGCAAGCCAGAGGGGGTAGAATTCAAAGTGTTAGGCAGTAGGGACACCTCCACTGAAATGAGAAGGAATGAGGACAGGAGAGATGCAAACAACTTTGCTTGCAATTGGGAAGATACCTTGTTGTTTCTGAGGAGATAATAAAATTGTTTTGTGAAGGCTTTTATTTTCTTTGCCAAGTCAAGGTCCTCTTCCTGGGGAGAGGGAAGAATGGCTTAGAGGATGAGAATTTTTGGAAAATGAAGGGAAGCAGAAAGCAGAATGGCAGGACATTCCCATCTCAAGTTTTTAATGACTGTCTTCGTTGGCTTCTTATTGGGTATACCTTGATTTCAAATTAGGAAGTGTTTCCTTGAACTAATATCAGGTTCCTTTGGAAAGATTATTTTGTGTCTCATTGAGACTTCTCTCCTCATGTTCATGCTTTCTCTGTCTCCCTCGCTACCCGCCTCCCAGATGCGCACCCAGACTCACCGCATTATACCACCACACCATTCAATCCTTTGAAAACTCAATGCTATGTGAATATTGCTCTTAAAAATCAAGCTACTGCCACAAATTTTACAGCTAAAATCACAGCAGAATTTGGTTCCCCGCTAACAAGGAACCTTAAAAAACCACTGTCTGGCATTTGCTAGATCTGTACAAAGACCTCCCTGGAGTGTTGTTGTCTTTGTTTATCACAACTGAACTTGCAGCAGAGGCACGGCCTCAATCCAAAGCCTGCACAGCCTTTACAAAGCCCCTATTAAAACTACAAAGAAAAAAAAAAAGGCAGCCAAGAATTCTTCTCTTACTTTTCCATACATTTCATGTGAGTGCCCAAGAAACCCATGTGAGAGCTGTTTTAACTTCAGTGTGTTCCAGAGGAATTGAGATTATATGAAAAAAAATGCATGACAGGTAAAGTGCTTAAAAACTAACATCTGTATGAGTGAATCTCGGGTTCACATTGATTTGTAGCTTCCAGTCAGGGAAATTGCAGACTGAATCATACCAAGATTCTCCTTGTCTTAGGCACTAACATTTGCAGAAATGGCTTCCTTTCTATAGAACATTACTGGCCACAGAATATTCACCATAACAATGCAATATGAAAGTGATCTTGGTAGATTTCATTCTTAGCATTCAAATTAAGAGAAATCTTCTAAATATAAAAGGAAGGAGAATGTTCCCTCCTATTTCATCAATTGCTATAAAATTCATGAAGCCCTGTCTGGCTTGGGCCTTCTATCTACTGACAAATGTAATTAAAATTAGACTTGAGAAAAAATAGGAATGGAAATGTCCAAGTATAAGGATGCTGCCACTGAAAATTGGTTTCTAAAAACAGCATCGATTAGAAAGGAAGTGCAGAGAAATGAGAAATCTGCTGCCAATAGTGCATCTCCAATTATATAAAATATTGCAATCAAAGGCTCGTGAGGTTAGGAAGACTTTTATTAAATAATGCAATTAAAAGCTAATAAGTTTAGCATTCCACCTATACACAGAAAGTGTATTTGATATATTAGCTTTCTAGTGCTGCTGTAACCAGTGGCTTGAGACAATGCAGATTTATTATCTCACAGTTTTTTTTGTGAAATTTTATTTATTTATTTGAGATAGAGCGAGAGCGAGAGAGAGAGCATGACTTGGGGGGGAGGGGAGGGGAGAGGGGCAGAAGGAGAGGGAGAAGCAGACTCTCCACACAGTAGGGAGCCCAACTCAGAGCTGAGTCCCAGGACCCCAGGATCATGACCTGAACTGAAGGCAGACGCTTAACCGACTGAGCCACCCAGGTGCCCCTCTCACAGTTCTATAGTTTAGAAGTCTGACACGGGTTTCACCGGGCTATAATCAAGGTGTCAGCAGGGCGGTGTTTCTTCTGGAGGTTCTGAGGGGACAATTTGTTTCCTTGCCTTTTCCATCTTCCCACACTCCTTGGCTTGTGGCCCCTCCATCCATCTTCAAAGCCAGCAGCATAGAATCTCTCTAACTCCAGTTCCTATCATGTCTCTGTCACTGACCTCACTTCTGCCACTTTTAAGGACCCTGTGATTACAACGGGCCCACCTGAGGCATCCAGGATTATCTCCCATCTCAAGGTCTTTAAGTTAATCACATATGAAAAATCCCCTTTGCCGCAGAAAGTAACATAGTCACAGGTTCCGGAGATTAGAATGCTGACAGTTTGTGGGGGGTGGGCATTATTCTTCCTACCACACTTGGAAAAGTGGAAGGGCATGTTTTTAAAAGAAACATATCACTGCCGGGCTTCTGTTTCCTAAGCCTATCGTGTTCAAGGAGGAGATAAAAGAAATTTTAAGGATTTTTCCCCCCATAACTGTGCAGTTCATCAGATCATCAGACCACTCATTTTCAGTGACAAGAATGCTAAATAAGAACAGGAGTCCTTTGGCAGAATGAAACAAACTCAGAAGACAGGGAGTGATGATTGAAAAGCTACTGGGGATGCCCACAGGATCATACGTCTCCTTTCCAGGAAATTACAGCAGTAGACAGAGAAGACATGGGCCATAAAATGGTAATAAAAACGTATTTTAATTAAATTATTCCACAATAAAACTAAAAGGAATCTAAAAACAACAGCTGATTATTATCCTCATCATGTGTCTGAATGGCTCATGCAAGACATTATTCTGAGATGAGAACTGAGATGGTTACAAACCATATTACCCCGGCTCTCTCTCCTCTATGTCTCTCTCTCTTTCCCAATCTCTCTCTCTCTACCTCTTGACCCTCTTGCTCTGCTATCTTCCCTTTCATCCTGCAGGAATTATGACTTGAGTGGAGACTCTGGTGCATCTGCTCATTACCTTTGAAAGCACAGGAAATCAGTGGACTTCACATCGCTGTGGGTTAAAATTGGTATCAGGGGACCTGTTGCTTTAGCTGCTCTTGTTCTATCTTCAAGAACAGTGTCAGATGTCAAAAGATACTACTGCCAGGAAAGATGGGTTTCCAAGAAACAATAATTTTCACATTTTTGTCATCATAATTTAGAGCCAAAGGAAATAACTTTCATAGTTTTGTCATCATCATCTAGATCTCAATTTGCTTTTTAAAAAATCTACAGAACAAATAAGCATCCATATTTTTCAAATAAAAACCTGTGGCATGTGGTCTAACAAAGGATGTTTCATTATTTATAAATTTAAATGAAAGGTGTTACAAGGTCATAAAAAATAAATTGCACTTAGCTACATATTGAATAAATTTACTTTATGGGGAAAAATGAAATTATAAGAAATCAAGTCTGTCCTGGAAAACCCAGGATGCATGGTCACCATTATTTATACCAGGTGGTTCAGAATGCTCTTTGGTTATAAAACCCACAATTTATTTTGTGCGGTGTCTGTCAGTGCCTCAAAAGCTTCAGGGAAAAAAAAGTCTTTTCATTCCATGTGAAATCATGTGAACTGAGTATTTGGCCTGCTTAATTATCCCAAGAGTCTGGTTCAGTAGTTCAGTGTCTGGCCCACTAAATGCTCAATAAATGTAGACTGAATAAATGAACAAATGCATGAACAATTTAAGATTAGCCATATAGAAAGCAGGCCAAGTTTCATTTCTGCCAAGACTGAGTAAAAAGCTCACCAGATCTATCTGGAGGAATGACTTTTCAGTACATGTAGTCCCATAAGGATAGACACATTTATAATGAATAACTGATAACTAATTTAATGGATTTCATCAAGGTGTATCAACTTGTTTTTTTGTTTTTTAATAAAAGTTCTTTGTCAAGCCTCCATTCCCTTTGGATTTCAGGCTCCCAAGTGGTATCTCAGTCCAATTTCCTAAATTTTCAGACTGATTTTGGTGCTGTTTAAAAACCTCAATCTCAGTTTCGAGTCACAGCTCATTCCTTGTACTATCCAAGACAGGGCAGACAGATATTTCCATGGCTTGGAAGGGGAGGTGAGAGGGAGTGGATAGGGCGTTCTCTCTCCTACCATTCCTCATCGCCTTTGCTATCATTGCTCTTCTGGGATTGGAGCAAGGATGAAGGAGAGGAAGGAAGATGTTCTGCAGGTGATGGCTCATAGTAAGTTGGCCTCTCTCTTTTGCCAAAAGACTGCTGTCTGGTCCTCATTTCCTTCTCTCCATCACATGTTGACTTCCTATTGGGAGGCATGTATGGACTCTCAGGTGGGACTTCCAGGGGTTTCTCCTGCCTAACTTCCTGATGTTGGGTATCTGACTGGGCCTTAGTTTCTTCCTCCTTGCCTCAGGCCTGGCCCAGGTGATCCACCCACATCCTCTTACTGTTGGGCTTCCTTTACCCAATGGGTGGCACATGGAAGGGGGTAGGGATTGAGAAGAGCTTAATGTTCAGTCACCTACTCACCTTCAGTCAGAGTCCACTCACATATCCTGGTCATACCAAATGTGGACATGCAGGCTTCACTGTGGATCTTCTCCTTCGCCTCTTTCATAGCTCTCTGGTCCCTTCCTCCATGCTCAAGCCTAAAGAACAGATGATTTATCAATTCAGTGGCTCAGCAATTTCTAATAGATTATTCTCGGTCCTTGACTTATATATGGGGTGAGGGAAGGCAGCTTGGGCACTCCCAACCTTGTGGGAAGATAGGAGAACAAATCACATAATCCTTTCTTCTTGGGGATGGAATAGCTTCCACTGTATACAATCCACATTTCCTTAAGAAATGATATCCTACCCTCCTGCAGATTTATTTTATACATGTGGGGTAAGAAAAGGGTAGGTATGTTCATTCCATTAAACTGCTGTGCTTGGCTTCTCCTGGGGAGAAGTGGCTGGACTCCTAGATTGAGATGTGCTGCACTTAAATATTAAAGTAACTAGGGCCTGTTATTCTCACTTGTAGCCACGAGTACAGTGATCCCTGAAAAACAGAATCACAATTAGAAAAAGCTTGCCATGTGGCCAGGCTTTATTCTTAATATAATACTCTACATAGAGCAAGCCATTTTTCTCCCTACAGAAAGTCTAGGAATGAGCTATCAGTATGTCCATTTACAGTAAATTTTACAGGTGTAGATTAGTAGATCACTAGTACATCAGGTGTACTAATAAGTGCCTAAGAAACAGGTTAGATTTTTAAACTTAATTTGGCTGATTTATAGTAATTTGGAAGATATTATTTTAATCATCTTACAATATGGTGAAATCAGCAATGTTATGATTCCCATGTACAATAACTTGTCCAATTTCATCAAACCAGTAAGTGTTAGAATTAGAACTAGGTGTTCTAATTTCATGCCCAATGTTCTTCCTTGATTCTGTGCTGTTAATAGGACATTCTATCTTTCCACTTGTTAAAGTTCAGGTCCAGTATGTCTTCTATTCCTGGACAATGTCTATGCCTGTACCAAGATGTCTATGGAAAGCCACACAGACAAAAAATAACAGACAACTGAGTTCATTCACAATGAGTTCATTCAGAAAAAAAAATTTTATTCTGTGAAGCTAATTCATGAATAAAATACTGCAGTTGTCACAACATGAAATATTCTTGGGCTTCGGTAGATAGCTCTCTGATGTTTCCACTTGGACCATCTCCATGCAAAGGGCAAGCAACATGTGTGTTGGTGGTGCGGTGGTGAGCACAGCTGCCTTCCAAAGGCCAAGCAACTTAAATTATTGAAGAGCAAGGCTGCCTGGACTGCAGAGGAAATCCCATTTGATGTGCAAACATATTCACCCCATAGTTTTCAAGATTTGGAAATACCTTTTCCTATATCTTAAAGTCACAAGGCTATTATATTCCAGAGGATTTTGTAATCCAGTAAATACTCTGTCTATACATTTACCATTTATAAGGTAGAAAAAGGGGCACTGAAAGTGGTTCAGATAGCATTTGAACCACTTTGGAATACTGGTGCCGAAAAATGAACTATTGGGAATTCATTAAGATAAAAAGCTTTTGCACAGCAAAGGAAACAGTCAACAAAACCAAAAGACAACTGACAGAATGGGAGAAGATATTTGCAAATGACCTATCAGATAAAGGGCTAGTATCCAAAATCTATAAAGAACTTATCAAACTCAACACCCAAAGAACAAAGAATCCAATCAAGAAATGGGCAGAAGACATGAACAGACATTTCTGCAAAGAAGACATCCAAATGGCCAAAAGACATGAAAAAGTGCTCAACATCACTCAGCATCAGGGAAATCCAAATCAAAACCTCAGTGAGATACCACCTCACACCCATCAGAATGGCTAAAATTAACAAGTCAGGAAATGACAGATGTTGGCGGGGATGTGGAGAGAGGGGAACCCTCCTACACTGTTGATGGGAATGCAAGCTGTTGCAGCCACCCTGGAAAACATTATGGAGGTTCCTCAAAAAGTTGAAAACAGAGCTACCCTACGACCCAGCAATTGCATACTGGGTATTTACCCCAGAGATACAAATATAGTGATCCGAAGGGGCACATGCACCCCAATGTTTATAGCAGTAATGTCCACAATAGCCAAACTGTGGAAAGAGCCTAGATGTCCATCAAGAGATGAATGGATAAAGAAGATGTGTGTACAGACACACACACACACACACACACACACACACAATGGAATATTATGCAACCATCAAAAATGAAATCTTGCCATTTGCAATGACGTGGATAGAACTAGAGGGTATTATGCTAAGCGAAATAAGTCAATCAGAGAAATACAATTATTATATGATCTCACTGATATGAGGATTTTGAGAAACAAGACAGAGTATTCATATAGTAGTCATATAGTATTGTTTCAAAGTCAAGGAAGGAACATACATGAGGAACTTAGGATGCTGCTAGTTATATACTAAGTGCTCAATAAACATGATTTATTATTGTATATGGTTACATATAGGCAAAGGGAGGGAAAAATGAAACAAGATGAAACCAGAGAGGGAGACAAACCATAAGAGACTTGTAATCTCAGGAAACAAACTGAGGGTTGCTGGAGTGGAGGGGGTGGGAGGGATGGCGTGGCTGGGTGATGGACATTGGGGAGGGTATGTACTATGGTGAGCCCTGTGAATTGTGTAAGACTGATGAATCACAGACCTGTACCCCTGAAATGAATAATACATTATATGTTAATTAAAAAATTTTTAAAAATAAAAAGAGCTTTCCTGGGCAGAGTAGAACTGGCATACTACATTTCATACTACCACAAATCACCAATCCCTTTTGGGGGACCCCCACAAAGGGTGCCTTTCTCAAACAAGGCACAGCATATGTACATTTAAATGCATATGTGGTAATAAACACATGTTAATGAAATCAATGCAAGTGAATTTATTGGTAGGATACCACATACTGCACCTATGCATAAAATCATATAAAAAATCAGGAACTTTCCATGTACATGATTAAATAAAAATGATTTCAAAAAAAAAAAAAGGAATACTGGTGTCGAAACAAAGACTCACAGAGACTGGCATTTCCATGATATAAAGAGAAAGGTCAGTCTTAGTGGATGGATAACAGGAGTCATGAAGATACTAGGGCTATCTTCCCTCATATACAATCTTCGAATGCACCCTTTCTTCCTCAGTTCTGAAATTCTTCACAGCATTAAGATTATTTCCTCTAATAAGTCTACTAGAATGCAAAGTCAGGCAAAGAATTCATCTTCCACTAATCAGTCAGATATTGGTAGGAATCTTTTAAATTAACCACTTCATCTTATCAATTGACAAAAGCACTGGTGAAATAGCCATATATATACTATTAGCCATATTTGATTTGGAGGGGAACATGACCACTAACAAGGAGACATGCACGACAATGTTCACTGCAGCACAGCTTGTAGTGATGAAAAAATTAGAAACACTTGAGATGCCCATCAAGGAGAATATAGTAATTATGATGGATAGTTCAGACAGAATATTACATAGCAGTAAATATCAATGGGTTATCATCCAATATCTCAAAAACATAATGTTGAAAAGAAAAATTAACAGAGAAATTTTTAAAATTCATTCTTGAGCATTTAAAAAAATATCCTCTAAGCAATACCACAAAAGGTCTTGTAACATACTAGAGTGGTTAAAAGCATCAGCATATGATAAAGCACATAGTTCTGGAATGAGATGCCTGTCTGCCTTTGAATCTTAGCTCTACCAATTATTAGCTGTGTGACCTTGTGCAAGTTATTTAAGCTTTTGATGTCTCAGTGTTTAAATAGAGATCATACTAGTACCTATTTCATATAGTATTGTTTCAAAGTCAAGGAAGGAACATACATGAGGAACTTAGGATGCTGCTAGTTATATACTAAGTGCTCAATAAACATGATTTATTATTGTTTATGGTTACATATAGGTAGAAGAATATAATACCAACTGGAATCCATGGTATTGGATGGCTCTAGGGAGAAAGGGAGCAGAGAGGTTGAATAAGAAAATGAGAACTTCACCTTTATTCTGTGTCTTTTATTGAAACAAAACAAATATATGGAACCAAAATACAAATGATGATGATAAAAATGATGATCATGGTGATGATCGTGATGACATTAATGATGATGGTTATCAAAGAGTAGAAGCAACACAAAGGAGTACTTGGGAAGGAGTCAAGACAAATGTCACAATTTTGAAAGAGACCTGCCCTATTTTAATTGAGGCTCAGGCATGGGAAGGGCACTGGATTAAGGAATGCAAGAGGGAAGTCTTTGAGCAGAGCTGTTGGATTGGCCTGAAAAGAAGACTTCTAAGCAGGGCAGCAGAGCAAGCTGATCTGCAGATAGAAAAACTCAAGAAGCCAAAGTTGACATAGCAACACCAGTAACCTCTGTTTAAAAAGAGCTAAGACCTGGAGAGTTTATTCAAGATTTTATTTATTTATTTGAGAGAGAGAGAATGAGAGACAGAGAGCATGAGAGGGAAGAGGGTCAGAGGGAGAAGCAGACTCCCTGCCGAGCAGGGAGCCCGATGCGGGACTCGATCCAGGGACTCCGGGATCATGACCTGAGCCGAAGGCAGTCACTTAACCAACTGAGCCACCCAGGCGCCCCTGGAGAGTTTATTCAGACAAGCACAGGGCAGATGATGGGAGTCTGGAGGACGCTGAGAGTCTCTTGGACCTCAACCTTGTATCACCCCCATAAGCAAATCACCCAAGAAGATTATAGTGAGCCTGAGAAATACCTGCAAGAGATGTCAAAGACAGTCTGATTTTGAAGGATAAGAATCTGATTTTTAAGGATAGGAAGAGCTGCCACTGGGGGAATGAGCAGAAGGCCACTTACTGGGAGGCCATAAAATGAAGGTCAGAATAAGAACTGAGAGACTGATAATACAATCTGGGAACACTGACAGGGCTACAGCTATAGAAGTCTTCTCTTTCCCCTCTGTGGTGCCAGACTGCTCTAGAGCTTTCAGAAAGTTTCAAATAACACAGCAGGAGGGATCTGAGGACAAAGTGCCAGGCAGTTCCCATTAGAAAGTAGCTCAGGGTGGGGCACCTGTGTGGTGCAGTTGGCTCAGCATCCGACTCCTGGTTTCAGCTCAGGTCTGATGTCAGGGTCTTGAGCTTGAGCCCTACGTCGGACTCTGTGCTCAGTGCAGAGTCTGCTTGAGATTCTCTCTCCCTCTCCTCCCCCCCCCGCCTCTCTCACTGAAATAAATAAATCAATCTTTTTTTAGAAAAGAAAGTAGCTCAGCATGAAACAACTATGTTGTACACCTGAAACTAATGTAACACTGTGTGTCCATTATACTTCAACTAAAAAAAAAGAAAGTAGTTCAGAGAGAGGCTGTTGCTCTCCCAGTTTCCATGGCTTTTCCCTCCTGTCCCCTTCACTCAGTCTTTCTATAGTTTTCCATCCATCCAGGCATTGTGTCGATAGATCTGAGGTTGTTCTTTCTGTTTGGAATTGGGCTAACTACCTTGGTTTTCTTAGGTCTATAATTGGGATTACAACATCTACTTTAAAAGTTGTTGACAGATTAATCATGAAGACATACTTAAGAGGCTTAGCCCACAGCTTGGCATAGAAAACGGCTTCACAAGTGGCATCAATTACAGGCACTAATCACTGAGTAGGCATTCGATAAATATTTGCTTAACTAATTAATTCAAAGTGTAAATTAAGTTGGAGTTTCTAGGTAGATGACCACTAGTAGAATATCTGAGCTAATCGCAACAAATGTCTTTCTTCCCTCTACATGGAGGGGTTAGTTGTTATGAATAAATTATTTAAATATGATAGGCTCATGGTTCACCTTTTACCACCTAACACTTACGTTGAGATGTTCCCTCTGCTTGCAGCATTGTGTTACTTATCATTTTCAAATGCCTGACCTAGTGCATGGAGCAGCAGAACATCATGCTCCTTCTCTACTTGGTCATGTAGAACACAGGGACAGTGGTCCAGGTTTTGACAAGGATATACCCAGACACTTAGCAACTCACAAAGTACCAAGGTTCATACATCCAGAATGTCAGTTGTACAATTAAACCACAAAATCCACCTGCTTCTGATACTGGTTATTTGCCAGATTCCTTACTGTTACCCTGAATTCACATACCTCCCAACTCTCCTGATATGTCAGCTCAACTAGAAACACCCAGAATCATGTATACAAACTCCAAGTGATATTTCTAACTAAGTGGTCTCCAAATAGCTTGAGTGCATATCCAGTTAGAAAAAGAAGCAACCTCAACATATGTATGCCATATGACTACTGTCATTAACTAAGCTTCAACACACAGTATTTCTTGTTAACAAAGGTGGATATGAAACTTAATTTCAACAAATTTCTTTATAATTAAATAAATTAATTGGCCATCTTCTTTACACATATAATTAGATAACCATTGTTTCTACTTCCTGGTGTGGTTGCCAAAGAGCTACTTGCCAGACCTAGAGCTGCCATGTTTTAATCTTTTTATTATTGGAATTTTCCCTACTATTTTTCAATCCATGGATTTGTTTTAAGACCACTAAAATTGTTTCCATATAGTATAGTATGTTTAAAATTAATAAACACGGGCGCCTGGGTGGCTCAGTTGGTTAAGTGACTGCCTTCGGCTCAGGTCATGATCCTGGAGTCCCCGGATCAAGTCCCGCATCGGGCTCCCTGCTTGGCGGGGAGTCTGCTTCTCCCTCTGACCCTCCCCCCTCTCATGTGCTCTCCGTCTCTCTCATTCTCTCTGTCTCAAATAAATAAATAAAATCTTAAAAAAAAATAAAATAAAATAAAAAAATAAAAAAATAATAAAATTAATAAACACAATAGCCAGAATAACATTGGGTCAATCAGTCCCTCCAAAATGTGAGACCCCCATCTTCCCTCAGGGTAGTTCACAATTTGTGACCAGCTCACACAGTGACCAGATGAGTGTGCGGTTCCAATACATATATTAAACACTAATGAAGCTCAAGTAATCTTTTATGCTAAATAACAACTGAAAAATAAGTTCTGGTATTTTGTTCCCACACCCTAATGGATCATTCTGCTCACTCCTTTGGCTTTCACTTCCCCATCCCCCTTTGGAGACCACAGATATGAATACTTTACCTAAAGTAATAAATACTTCAACAGCATCAAAAACATTTTAGGAACAATACAACTAGTCTTATGGGAGTCCACTTAAAAAAATGTTATCTGATAAGAATTTCAAACTGAAGAAATACTGAATTGTAGAAGTAAACAACTGCTAAATGTGCCATGTGTTCGTCCACCCATGCACATGAGCAAAAGAGAAGCTGGAACGAATACTGTTGACTTGAACGCCATCATTAATGAAAAAAAAGTTTTGCTGGGGCAGCAACAATCAGCAACCTCTTTGAACATCCTCCATGTGCACTGTACTCAGAATGAAATATTGTTTCGCCAGGCTTCGCCTTGGCCTGCTGTATGAGGTATTGGGTGATATTTATGGTGTGTCTGAACCTTATCTGTTTGTCAATGTCATCCTTCTCAAACCAGACCTGGTTGTATTGACTAACAATTTCCACAGTAGTAAGAGTACAATGATAGATGGAGCCCCACAAAAGAACCTACTGACTATTTCTAGTATCATTTTTCGGTAAGAGAGGCCAGTTCTAAAGGGCTGTTGAAACGACTTCCTGAATCTATTTATTGGAAAGTAAAGTTTCATTAGTCTTGCCTTGAATCACCTTGTTGATTTGGAAAATAAACTTATAAACAACCAACCAACACTTAAAAATTCTTATTCTTTAAATCCTTTCCCCCCTACATACTTTATTTACATTTTGGGGAGGTGAATGCCCAAATTTGCACATATATTTGTATTTTCCATCTCTTCCCCATCTTTTCTGCTTTCAAAGAATGAATAAAATATATCTCCATATTTCACCTCTACTTGGAGAAATTTATGAATATTTGTAAAGATTACTGTGGCATATATTCCCCCATTTAAATACTATTTTCCGTATCTGCAAAACCACATATTGTAAAGATTTATTTGTAAGTTTATGGGAATATCAGCTAATATTACTCTAGGGAAAAAATAACTTTGTAGATTATTAATGAAGTGGTATTTTTGTGTGTGCATGTGTTCATGTGTGTGCACGTGTGTGTGATACATGGGACCACAGTTAAATATCCTCCAGTAATTTGGAGATCAGGGAATTTAGAAAGGACTTAACTCTTTTGGATATAATTTAAGCCACAAACTACCAGAATTGAGTACCCTCTTATTGTTAAACCATAAAATGAGCGAAAATGAATTAGAACAGAATGCCACATCATTTCACAGACAAATGATTCTCAGACCAGAACAATATTGATTATATTAACATAATAAAAAAACAGAATATATTCATACAAATGGGCTTTGATCGATGAAGAATTTTAAATAAACAGAATCACTGTTTCTAACTCCTTTCTTCAGTGTTCAAGATGGGTCTCTCATGGCACATTTCTTTGGGAGGCAAATGTTTCTGTTGCACAGATAGGCACAGCCAGTCTATAGGGCTTGATGTCTCAAAGATTTTATCCAGCAGCCCACACTGCCGTCCTTGAATTTTTTACACCTCTATTGAGGCATAATTTGCATATCATGATAGTGATCCATTATAAGTGTGCAGTTCAATGACTTTTAGTAATTTTATACAGTTGTATAATCATGACCACAATCTAGTTTTACAATATTCCCATCATCCGAAGTTTCCTTGTGCTCATTTGCAATCAATTCCCACCCAGACTCTCAGTCCCAGACAACTATAAATCTGCTTCCTGCCTCTATAGATTTGCCTTTTCTGGAAATTTTATATAAATGGGGTCATATAATATATAGTTTTTTGTGACACGCTTCTTTCATTTAGCATATTTGAGATTCACCTATGTTGTTGTAGGTATTAGTAGATCATTTTTTAAGTTGATGAATAGCATTCCATTCATATGTATGTATGGATCTACATTTTATCTATTAACTTTGGAATACTTGGATTGCATGAGTAAATTTCCATGAACAAACAAGTCTTAATGTGAACATATGTTTTAATTTCTCTGGGGCAGGTAGATACCTAGAAGTGGAATTGCTGGGTCAGATGTAAGTAAGTATATGTAAGTGACTATACCATTTTACATACTCACTAGCAATGTACAAGGATTTCAGTTTCTCCAAATCTTCACCAACACTAATATTGTAAATCTTTGCATTATAGCTATTCTAGTGGGTGTGTAGAAGTATCTCATTGTGGTTTTAATTTGCATTTCTCTAATGACTAATGATATTAAGCATCTTTTCATGTGTTTATTGGCAATTTGTACATTTTCTTTGTGAAATGTCTATTCAAATATGCCGCCCATTTTTTAAATATGTTGTTTGTCTTCTTATTGTTGAGTGATAAATATTCTTTATATATTCTGGATACAAGTCCTTTTTGGATAGTCCTTTATATATTCTGGATACAAGTCCAAAATATTTTGCAAATATTTTCTCCCAGTCTATTACTGGTCTTTTCATTTTTCTTCTTTAGAAAAGTAAACGTTTTTTTTTTTTTTAATTCTGATAAAGTCAAATTTATCAATTATTCTTTTTATTGATTGAAAAATTATTGCCTAACCTAACATCACAAAGATTTTCTCCTACAAGTTTTCTTCTAAAAGTTTTATGGTTTTAGCTCTTAAATTTAGGGCTACAATACATTTTGAGTTTCTTCTTTTGTGTATGGTGTGACATAGAGACTAGGCTCATTTTTTACATGTGCATAGCCAATTTTCCCAGATGAAAAGACTCTCCTTTCCTTTACTGAATAGCTTTGGTACCTTGGCTAACCATAAATATAAGGATTTCTTCCTTGATGTTATGCAAATCACAGTATCCCCTCACAATGACTTGACTCCCCAGATAAATCAGCCTTTACTTGAGGAAATTCAGTGCTGAGGCCAGTGTGAACATTGATGCATAGTTCTACTTGAAAATAAATTAATTGGAATTCCAATTCATGCAGAAGTTTGTAAATTCAACTAAACTGAGTTTCTGAGCCCACAAAGCTGAAGACCTAACTGGGATAAATTTCTCAAGGTAATAATAATCTAGCAGAGGACACTCAGTAGCCAATCAGCCTCTCCTAGTACTACTTGACAGAAACTTCCCAATTTAATCATGAATAAAGATTTGTTGAGCCTTTTTTATGTGGAAGGCACTATGAAGAATTTAGAGACATAAAATGGTCAGCATTGCTCTGGTACGTACTGGTATGACCAGCAGGTGGTTCATAGCCAGCCTCCACTGTGATTAGTGGACTCTATACTGCGCTGGCTATAAATATTTTGAACATCACGGCCGAACAGAAGATATGATTCTCAGTCTCCCATGAGCCTACAGCCTAGCTGGAAAGATATTTGGCTACATAGTTAAAATGTTCAAGGCAGTAACATAGTATGTTGATTCAGAAGATTGAAAGAGAAAAGATCATTAAGAGCTACTGGTAATGTTAACAGAAAAAGTAAAAAAAAAAAAAAAAAGAGTGTTTCTTAAGATAAATAATAAATAAAATCAGTTAAAATTATATAAAATTTAGGTTTCATAGACTTACAGCTTATTAATGCCCCAGCTATCCCAGGCAGTATTGTCTGATAATATTATTTTTTAGGGCACCTGGGTGGCTCAGTCGGTTGAGCGACTGCCTTCGGCTCAGGTCATGATCCCAGGGTCCTGGGATCGAGTCCCACATCGAGCTCCCTGCTCTGCGGGGAGCCTGCTTCTCCCTCTCCCACTCCCCCTGCTTGTGTTCCCTCTCTCGCTGTGTCTCTCTCTGTCAAATAAATAAATAAAATCTAAAAATATATATATATATTATTTTTTAAAATAATAATACTGATTGTTACCACTCACTGCAGCCCAGTAGACGTTAGGCTGTGAACTATATTACCTACCTATGCAAGGCTATGGACTATATTACCTCTAATCCTTACAACAAACCTAATAAATAGAAGATACTGTAGCCATAAGGCCTAACTTGGTCAGCACGGAATAAAAAGTAAAGCTGCAGGGGAACAGTAATATATTTAAATTTAATTTTTTTAATTTAAATTCCAAGCCCCATCCCTATAATGAAAAAGGTATTCTCTATTCAGAACCAAAGGAATACTTATGTAAATTATAAGTTAGTCCTTCTCATTGCTTATTACCTCCTGCTTTCAGCCAGGAGAAGGCTGTAATAATTTAGTCACAGCAACAGAACCAGTCACCAAGATGGCTAATCTTTGGACAGCCAATGTAGTGTTCTCAGTTTCTTCCAGTGATGTCCTACCATCATCACTGAGGAAGCTCATAAGATTTTGAATTTTCAGTGTTCAAGGTTCAAAAACATGATGCTCTTCTCTCTATTGTCATGCTGAGCTCTAGAGCCCACTACATAAATAGCTTCTAATAAGCACAAGCAGAAGCATTTTCCTGGGTGTGACCGTGGTTCCGGGGTCACAAGGAGCTAAGGACTTGGCCACATTCTGTGTCAAGATGTAGGCCTTTCCCAAGACCTCCCCATCCATGCCATTGAGAATTGAAGTTCATGTCTCTCCTTGTACCAAAGGCTAACACAATTCTTGCCCAAGGATGAATTTCTGAAGTGACTGACATTTGCTTCAGGAGAACATTCACATATTACTCTATCTTCATTTTAGAGCTAAGAAAACAGAGGCTAAGAGAGTTTAAGTGACCTGCCTAATATCGCACAGCAAACGTGAAATGCAAACTTAGCAGTTTCAAATTCCCAAAGCTGATATTATTTTCACTCTGCTTTGCTGTCTACCAAATCCATAACTGTAGGTAAGTCAGTTCTGGGCAGGTCAGAGCTGAGAAATAAATGTCTCTCCTTATCCTCACAGAAACATCTAGTCAAGTAAGATGTAAAAGGTGCCTGGTAGGCAGCTTACAAGGCTTCTCATTGGTTTCCAGTCTGAAAGAACATTTGTGCAAACCAGAATGTGTGCTGTTAGTAAACAACCCAGAGCTATTTATTAATTGGGGGTAAACAAAAATGTAGTTGAGTTTAATTCTGCAAACAAGCACATAGAATCCAACACACGATCTTGCAGGACAGAAAAAGAGAGAGAGAGAGAGAGAAACATTTCCTGCAGTAGAAAAATTCTTATTAGAATGACAGGCACAGGGTTTAGGGTTGTGCTTTTGTCACTAGCTGGCTGTGTGTTTCCTTCAGCAAGTCACTGCTTCTCTGTAGACCCCGGATGCCCTCTTTTTTTTTTTTTTTTTTTGCATGTAAACTGCTCGTTTATTAGCATTGGTACTGTGACATAATGGTTTCCAATAAACATGCTGAGCGGCATGGAGATGATGGAACAGGGTGAGGTTCAGACACATAGGCAGCACTTCCTTGTTTCTTCCACTCATTCTCGTCGCAGTCCCACTTTGCAGAGAAGCCCAGGATCAGGCTGACCTTCATGTTAAGCATCCTCTTGATCTGCTTGGCCACCCACCCTTCTTCAAAGATGTGCGGGATGTGGCCATACACAGAGTGCTTCTCCCAGATCAGAATGAGTGGCAGCATATGCAACCATCCTCCCCTCATTAGTGCTCTTACTCATTTCAGCAAAAGGTCGGGGTTTCTCTTTTCTTTCTTTAGATATTTCTCAATCAGAATTATTTATTTAAGAAATATCTTGTCAACTTTAAAGCCCTGCAATTTTTCCAAGGCGGCCAGAGCATGTAAAAATCCTTTGTTTATTGGGGTGCCTGGGTGACTCAGTCGGTTAAGTGTCTGCCTTTGTCTCAGGTCATGATCCCAGGGTCCTGGGATCAAGCCCCGCATCAGGCTCCCTGCTCAGCGGGGAGCCTGCTTCTCCCTCTGCCTCTGCTGCTCCCCCTGCTTGTGCTCTCTCTCTTTCATTCCCAAATAAATAAAATCTTAAAAAAAAAAATACTCTGCTTCCTATTCACGGACTTGAACTTCACACCACCTGAAATAAATGGTATTTCCAAGTTCACCTTTAAGCTGGGATAAAGGAGGCTAGATGTGAGGACAAGATGATATAAAAGAGACACACAGAGGAAAGGATTTCATATTAATACAACTGTACATTAAGAAACTGTTGAACAACTCAATAATGTAAATAATGGTCTAGAGTATTGGAAAGACAATGACCTCTGAAGTCAGGTAAGTTACAATAATTAAATAAGTAATTAAAATACAGCCTCTATAATTTACCTTGTAATTATACCTGTATAATTTACATTTGACCTTGAGCAAGTTACTTCTCTTAGCCTCAGTTTTCTCATCTATACCCTACGGCTAATATTGCCTAAAATTAGATTAAGGAGCAGGCTAATCATACTACTGCCCAAGGTGCTGATCAATAGCAGTGCTAGAAGATCAGTGGATTGAATGCAAGCCTTGGTGCAAAGTAACTCAACTTTCTAAGTATGGCTTCTGATAAAACTAGTGACATGTCCTTGGTTCTCTTCTGACCAAAGCAGAAATAGTCCTCTAGTAGACATTTTTTAAAACTTCACTCCAAATAAACAAATGTACAAACATATAAATATGTTTGTTTGAAGGGACACTACATTAGTGAGGATAGTTTAGGGGATAGTGGAGTAATAAATAATTCTGAAAAGTCAGTGGCTCAAAAAATAAGGGTTTATGTCTTCCTCACTTAGTGTCTCATGTAGATTGGCCAACTGTCCTCCAACTTGAATTTATGCCATCTGAAATACATGGTATTTCCAAGTTCACTATGGTAAGGAAATAAAGAGATAGAAGATGCATACTGGCTTTTACCTGCCTTGTCTCCAAGTGGCACTCGTTATTTCTGCTCTTAGTCTCTTGGACAAAACATTGGTGTGGGCCAGCCTGCCTGGGAACTGTAGGCTATACTTACTGTGCCCCTGATGACACAGTACTTACCTGCCCAGGTGCCTAACTGTCTGAGAATGGCATCAATACTCACAGGGTAGTTGTGAGAATTATATATAACTTTGAGTAAGAACCTAGCCCAGGGTCTGGACATACTTAGAAGTCAATAAATGTTAAGCCCTTTCTCCTACCCCCAGTCTCAAAGGTGAACTTTGCCAATCCTACGGAATCAGCTCCAGCAACTTCTATGTTCTTAGATACTACAGCCAAAGCACCCTGACATCTTGCCCAGGGCACCACAAAGAGGCAAGCTGAACATGGTGACTATATCCCTACATGACAACCTGCAGGCCATGTTTTCAGATTGCCAATATAAAAAAATGTATATCATACCATTCATCTGCTGAGGGTCCTTCTGTGGTTCCCCAAGTCTTAAGGAAAAAGTTGAAACACTTTCATGTAACTAACACACAAGACCCCTTTGAACTGTTGCTCTAGCCTCCTTCACTTAGCTCCTAACACATGTGTCACTCATACTCACCACTCCAGCCCTGACAAATAGCTCCAATGGCCCTGGACAACTCCATTCTATGTCATGTGTCTCTGCATAAGCAGAACCTGCTGGATTTTCCTGGAATGACTTTCATTCACTCTTCACCTGACTGCTTGTGCTTTAAATCACAGCTTTTCTGAAATGCTTTTTCTGGCTTCTCCAGTATAACTTAGATGCTCACCTCTAAGTCTAACAGCATCATGTGCATACCTGTATCACAAATTGCTGCATTACAAACACTTGCCCAAGGGTCTGTCTCCCCTCTCTCAATAGAAACTCATAGGGGGCCGCAGTCGTGTTGTATTTGAAGCTGGATCTTCAGGGCCTGCTAAGGTGTTCTGGCACACTGTGGGAATATATAAAAGTCTATCTAACCAATGAAGGCCAACCTCATCCTTACTGTTTGATTTATTACACCACACCTCTCCCTGTGCCGTCTTAGATTTCCCAGAAAAATACTAATCTAAATATACTACCTCCCTACTGATTATTGGCTTCAATAGCTGTGGGCCACTTCTGACTCAATCTGGGCAAAGCCCCAGTCTCCATGTGATGACCAAGTTTAAGGGATGGACAGTATATTGTTGAAACCAAATCTTAGACTCAGCACTTACTATGTATATGAAACTCAGGCCGGATCTCTTTATCTTTACTAGCTCAGTTGCCTCATAAGAAAATTAGGACTAGTTTCCATGCCAAAGGGCTACTGTAGCTATTAAAAGGGAATCCTAATATTTGGCCTGCCAGCATATAACTCCAATTTGAAAAAAACAAAAAAACAAAATTGCATTCCCTAAAAGCTTCTTTAGGAAAGGAGGTTTTCTTAAGGGAATTTCTTGAAAAACTGACTGAAATAACAGATAAAACCCCAAAAGAGGCCTGAACGTGTAAATCACCCTGTAAGAGACACAAAGAATTTTTCCTTAAGGGTAATAGAAAGTAGGACAAAAGGGAAGAAATAAAAGGAAAAATGGAGCCAGGAAATTATAAAGGACCTCCCTGGGGAACACGCCCATCCCCAATTTTGAAGTCTAAAAACATGGGATATACATTTTCAAGCATCTGGTAGTATACTTTGTCATATAATAAGCAGGCTATGAATTACAGATACAATTATTATTTGAAGTGTCATTATTATTATTAACTCAGACTTCATTATCAGTTAATCCTATAGATTTACATTCTTTAGTCAAGTGAAAAAGAGGGGATAGTTGAGAGGTGGAAATATCCAGCTCAGCTTTTATCCTATCTAGATCATGTCTTTGTCTTTCTCATTCTAGGATGAATTCTTACTTGTATCCTGATTTTCTTTGCTCATAGCTGCCTATCCAGGGTATTTCACTGACTGATCATTTTACAATTTTATTGAGGTTCAATCTAGGTACAAGAAATAGTATCCATGTAAAATGTACAGTTTGATGAGTTTTGATACATGTATACATCCATGACACACGTATGTACCCATGAAACCACAATCAAGTTATGGAACATTTCCATTACCCTCAAAAGTTTCCTTGTGCCCCCGTATAGTCCCTCCCTCCCTGTGCCCTTGCCTCAGGCAAGCACCAATCTGAACTATATCACTAGAAAATCTAAAATGTTCTAGAATTTTTTATAACCAAATCATGAAAATTTGGATTGTTTTTGCATATTGTGAATAATACTGCAAGGAATGTTTATATACAGGTCTTTGTATGATCATATATGCTTTCATGTCTCTTGGGTATGTACCTAAGAGTGGAATAGCTGCCTGATATGTTAAGTGTATGTTTAACATTTTAGGAACTTCCAGTTTTCCAAGGTGGTAGGGGCATTTTATATTATTATCAGTGGTGTCTGAGAGTTCCAATCACTCCATATCCTTATCAACACTTAGTACTGTCAATCCTTTTAGTTTTTGCCATTCTAATGGGTTTAATAGAGGTATCTTGTGGTTTAATTTGCATTTTCTTGATGTCTAATAGTGTTAAATATCTTACTTTGCATATTTTCCTTTGTCTTCCATTGATTTGTATTGACTCCTTGAGCAATCTCCTTTCTGGCTCTATGCTGCCCCTATTGTTATTCTGAGGCATCACATTTTCACTGCACCGCTACTGATCCCTTTGACTGCTGGGAATACTACCTTCTCACATTATCCGTCATGGAAATTTTACTCACAGTATCAGTTGATTTATCTGAATGTTAACTTTATCAATTATTGTTTTATAAGTTCAAGATATCGGCTGGAACATGCTAGTATTTATTTTTAAATCTACATCTAACTTGGGAAATCCTAGACGAATCACTTAGCCTCTTAGCCAAGCCAGTAATAGTGACCTTCTGCCTACTTTCTATGGATTTGCTCTAAAAATTAGGAGTTACAATAACCTAAATGTGTAAACAAATGTACCACAGTTAAGCTATGTAAGGTAAATTATAAGACTTAGTGATTTAGATTCTTAAAATAAAATGAATATTTAATATATTTGTCTCCAGGTGCATGAAATTTAAATGCAGCTATTTCCCTCTGTGAATTTATAATTAAAATGACAGTAATCAGAGCAAAGAAATTCAGAAGGGTGAAAACACACCTCAGATTATCTCATATTGACAAAAAATGCATTGTGATGGTTGAAATTCACAACGTTCACCTGAGAACCTCACTCAGCAGATCTTAAAAGTTGGAGGTGTCAGTTCTACTGAGCTGGACATACTCCATGAATATTTGTTTCCAAGTTGTGTGGCAAGAAAAAAAAAAAGATCTTTTTTTCATCCTAATGTTTTAAAATATTTGATCATGAGAAGTGTGTATATATACATATACAAATACATTGTTTAATGAGTGTATGTACATTAGTACATATTATATTTTTTTAATGTGTTTTTTTATCTATAAAATGACTTGCACTTTTTTCTCCTAAAAGAGAAAGAAGTTTTTAGGGAATATATTTTTAAAGATACAGCTTAGGGAAAGGTAAAATACATTCATTCTCATCTCAGAGAAAGGTTGGTTCACTCTGGGAAATGGGGGTGTTCTTCCAGCAGAAAGACAGGATGTTGTTTAGGACCACCAAGGTGAGATGAATCTTCGTTCCACAGCAAGATCTCTTTCTCTCCGGTAAGTGTGACCACCATTTTTATCAAATTCACACCTCCTTTTCCCACTTTTCTTTTTTACTTTTGTGTTCCTATGGGGTCTAGAAGAGCCTAAAGATCATAGTAATGGATACCATAAAGTCTGCTTTGAGAATACATCCTGGGAATAAATTCCTGAGGTCTCAACATTAAAAATTGAGAAATCCTAATAGCATCTGTTTCTAATAAAGCACTCTAAACCAAGCAGGCCACAGATGGTTGATTTTGGTTACACTTAGTAAAAAAGAAGACATACATCACTCTATAGAATTTGAATTAAATTGGCCACTGTTTTTAGAAACTGATGGGGAAACTGAGGTGCAGAAAGGTTATAATGATGTGCTAAAGCTTACAACAGCCAGTGATAGAGCCAGACTAAAAACTCAAGTCTTCGGACTCCCCCTATGAGAACAAAATTAGTCACGCGAGTGTGCTAGGGCATGCAGACTAGAAAAATAACTGCTTGAATAATTAAGTAATTAATGACCCTTTCTTACCTATGTCAGTGCTGTGCATTGTAAGTTGCCACCTCCAGAGTTTACTGAAGAAATATTCAGTGCAGGGGATATAAACATTAATCAGCTATTAGCCTTTCCCCTGGGAGCTTACAGAGTTGTAGGAGAACATTGTAGGTACCGTTCTACATGAATATACTAAATAATACAAAGGCAAATCATGACAAAGGTGAGCAGATAAAGCAGTGGGGGAATTTAGGGTGAATGTTGAAGACATGTCAGTCTACTCCCTCATGGCCTCTAGATCAACACTGGTGCTTAAATAGATTTGAGAATTAGGCAAAAGCATGTCTAACTGATAACTACACATCCAAGGATGTTACAATAAACTGAACAATCGTTCTTTGAAAGAACGATTTTTTTTTCAACTTCGTATTTTCAGGGTATAACAGAGTCTCTAGTACATGGTAGGTAACCAAGACATATTAATACATGAGTGAATGGATGAAGATTTCCAGTACTTTCAGTGTTCTGTCGTCCATCCTGAACAATAAGCACTGCAGGCAGTCTAGATTTTGGACACCTTGCATAAGTCTAAGAACTAATCTTCCTTGTAAGCCTTGGCAGATCAAGCCCCAAATAATTCCTGTCTAACACAAGAACAGTTTACACCTTGGGATCCCTAAAACTTCATGAATCTACCCTCCAGTGAACACAGAGAGTCTCTTTCATCTGGAGGCACTGCAGCCCTGGGGAATGGATTTATAAATCCACTAGCATTACAAATGCAATGAATTTGGTATTCACAGATGAGTCCTTTAATTCCATTTTTCACAAAGCAGGCAATATACAGATAGAGGTTGGATTTTAATAGTTTATTCATGACTCTCCAAAGGAGCAGTTTGAGTTACATAGAAAGTTTTATTAATACAAACGACAGGATCAGATTGACTATCAGGGAGGAGAAACAAAAAAATATTGCAAAGAGTAAGAGAGAAATCAGGTTGTCAGTTTGTCAGTATTAACAAGAGATGGGCTTATTTTCTCAAATAAAGTCAATATGTGAAGAAAGATCCTGGCGCAACACACCAGAATTTTTTGTGGATTTCTCTCTCCAGCACAAACACTGAGACAATTCATCCATCAGATGGTTGAAATGAGGATTTGGACATTCTAACTCCAAAATTCAGTGGTCAAGCCTGTTATACTACTGATCTGCCTGGCAGAAATAACTTCAGTGAGCCTTTGATACTCTGGGTATTTTGCATGCCCTCTAGTGACTCACCATCTGTGAATCTTGAGGGATTGGTTTTGGCTGGGATTTGAAGCCTAGAATATTAGTGTGAGTAATGCTACCAGTGAGCAACGATAGACCTGAGAACAATCAAGCTCAGTGGTGTGAAATGTAAAGGATCAAGAAAGCAGCCATGCTCAGCTGAGTGAAGTGAAGCAAAAGCACAAATATGACTGCATGTGGAAAACAACCCAGAGGAAATGAAGAGTGACCTCCATGCTTCCAGACTGTTTCTAAACAGGTTTCCCTCCCAAGATGGTAAGCTCTGCTATGCCCAGAGGGGTAGGGTTCAAATTAAACCACTCACCAAAATCAGATGTCAAGTGCCTTACCTCCTAATTACATTCTCCCATTAGAAAACAAGAAAAGATTTTTAAAAATGATTAAGAATCCACATATGATAACCTGTATTCCTTGTTAAAAATCAAGATCTACCCATAATTAAGATGGGTCCATTGCCTGGAGTGAAATAATTCATTTGTTAGTGAGTTCACAATACTATTCAATAAATTTCAGCAGGACACAGTGGATAACACAAATATTGCTCTTTGTAATGCTAAATTAGAAAAAGCCAAAAAAAAAAAAATCAAAGCAAATAAAAAACAATGTGATGTCCCTAAATTCTGAAATGAATGTGTGTTCTGAATATGGCAGGTTTGCTTGGCAAAGAGGAGATTTTTTTCTCATCACCCAACTCAAATATTAAAGACTTGGAAAACTCTATTTTTTTATTTTAAGAATGACACAGAAAATATCTGACCCTGACATTCAAGGAAGCAGTGAGTCAGGTTTCTAATGCATTGCTAGCCTAATGAAAACATCAAAAGAGATATAAAGAAAAATATCATGTGTCTTGCCTGAAAGAACAATAAAGTGAAACTATAATCAGTTGCTGAAGCTTAATCAATATAATCACATTGCAAAGCTTCTAGAGAGTGTTTTCCTTAATGAAAGTTGTGAGGTCACTAAATGTGGGTTTCTCTCAAAGACTGTTTATCACTTCTATCACCATAAACACGAGCCCAGTAATTTAAACATTGGTAGATACGTTGTCCACTAAAGAAGAAAAGAAGTCTCATTTTCAGGTTTCTCTCACATCTCTTACAATAATGCCAGTTTGGTGGTTTGGTATGTTGAAAAAGAGATTATATCATATTCCTAAATGTTTAATTAGGGTACTCCATACAGACCAATAAAAGCAGACATATCGTCATCCCTTTCTGTTTTATAGAAAAAAAAAATTAGTTCCTAATCCTGAGTAAGATCATGAATCCAATTTTAATACTCCTGGTTTTACTAGTTAAAAATGGACTTTGACCGGGCACCTGGGTGGCTCAGTTGGCTAAGCATCTGCCTTCGGCTGAGGTCATGATCCCAGGGTCCTGGGGTCGAGCCCCACGTCAGGCTCCCTGCTCGGTGGGAAGCCTGCTTCTCCCTCTCCCACTACCCCTGCTTGTGTCCCCTCTCTTGCTGTGTCTCTCTCTGTCAAATAAATAAATAAAATCTTTAAAAAAAGAGAGAGAGAGGGCGCCTGGGTGGCTCAGTCGTTAAGCATCTACCTTCGGCTCAGGTTATGATCCCAGGGTCCTGGGATCGAGCCCAGCATCAGGCTCCCTGCTCTGCGGGAAGCCTGCTTCTCCCTCTCCCACTCCCCCTGCTTGTGTTCCTGCTCTCGCTGTGTCTCTCTCTGTCAAATAAATAAATAAAAATCTTTATAAATAAATAAATAAATAAATAAATAAATATGCACTTTGACCAAAAAAAAGGACTTTGACTTAAAAAAATGTCTCTTTCAGAAAACATCCCAGTTATTTTCATTTATAACCTTCATGTGGGGTGAGGCTGCCACGACTAGTAGCATTTTGAAATAAGGATAAAAAAAGTAAATTGCAAAATTTAATTTCCTCACTCCAAAAACTGTAATTCTGAAATAATTCCTTCCATGATATTTCCTGAAACTCATGGCTTCAGTGTCTACATCTTCCATGAAAAGATCCAGGCTCTTATCAAACTTGTTTACATGAAGCAAGTATAGGTAGCTATCACTGAAGAAGCAAGGCTCAAAGAACCAGGAACAGAAGATAGGGGTTATCCCAGGTCTAACAGAAAGGGCAGTCTTTTATTTTTTCCTTCCTACCCCTGTATTCCATCCCATCCATCAAATCCAAACACACATTGGGTAAAGGTATCACTGATGGAAATCCTACGAAAGAGACCATGCCATGGTCCTGCTTAAATGATATTTTTAAAGATTCTGTGCAGCAGAGACATGACAGAGGATCCACTAGTCACAAGCTGAGTGACATTAGGCAAGTCACTTAATCTTTCAGAATCTGTTTTCTCGGCTGGGAAATTAGGATAATACACAGGGTTGTTTGAGGATTAAATTGGATAATATGTGAAAAGTCTGTGACAGAATAAGCATTCAATATATGATGGCTAACTATAACAAACAAATAAATAAATCCAAGCCAATACTTTTCATGGGAAGTTAATAACAATTATACAACCAAGCCAAAACAATTGTCAGAGTTAAACTCATCGCCTTAAATGTTTTTATTAAAAAAAAAAAAAAGTGGAGAGGGACCTGGGTGGCTCAGTCAGTTAAGCGTCCAACTCTTGGTTTAGGCTCAGGTCATGATTTCAGGGTTGTGAGATCAAGCCCACGTCGGGCTCCACTCTGAGCATGAAGCCTGCTTAAGATTCCATCTCTCTCTGCCCCTCCACCCCAGGTACTCTCTTTAAAAAGAACAAAAGAAAAAGAAAAAATTGGAGAGACTAAAGTTGTACTATATATCCATTTAAGTAATTTATAAAAAAGATTTAAAAATCTAAGAAAATAATAGTAAAGGAAATGAAGGCAGAAATAATAAAACAGACAAAGGAACAAACAAATAAATAGTATACATATAAAACTCTGAAAAATTTTATTGAAGCACCTATCTGTATCTACTCTGGACAAAGTAGGTTTTTTTCTAGGAAAACAGTAATTGATAATAGATCCATCAGTGTAATTCAGTGCATTAATACATATTAAAGGAGAAAAATCTATGTCATCTGAATAGAGGCTAAAGTGTTCTATAACATTCAACACTCATTCACATAAGTAAAAAAAGAAGATCTGGAAAATTAGTAAAATTAAATAAATAAATGAATAAAAGAGGGACTTAATTTGCTATAAAGCATATTCATAATAAATCAATGGCAAACACCCTACTTACAGATGACATATTTAAAGCCATTTCTCATTGAATTCGAAAACAAGCAGAAACAATACAAGAATGACTTCTTTCATATTTTCTATTGAATATTGTATTTATTCCAAACACAGCAATAAGATAAAGATACAAGATGTAAAAATTACAAGGCAACGGACGTGAGACACAAAATTATAATTATTAGCAAATGATCTGACTGGCTTCATAGAAAACTCAAGGAAATCCACAGAGAAATGATTAAGATCCGAAGAAGAAATGTAGCATGCTAGTAATATACAATATCAATATTAAAATTTCTACAATATTTATTTCCACTAACAAAAAAGAATTATATAATATAGTAAGAAAAATAAAAGTCTCTTCCTATAGTAATAAACCTTGTAATAAATCTAATAAGAATTTGCAAAATCTTTCTAGAAAAAATTTTATTTAAAAACCTAATAGAAGAGGGGTGGCTGAGTGGCTCAGTCGGTTAAGTGGCCTAGCTTTGATTTCAGCTCAGGTAATGATCTCAGGGTCCCGAGATCAAGCCTGGTGTCAGGCTCTATGCCCAGTGGGGACTCTGCTCGAGGATTCCTCTCTCTCCTTCTCCCTCTGCCCCTCCCCCCCACTCATGGCCTCTTTCTCCCTCCCCACCTCAAATAAGTAAATAAATCTTAAAAAAAAAAAAAAGACCTAACAGAAGAACAGAATAATGGAGATTTTATGGAAAGACTCAATGTTTCACAGATATTATTTAAGCTCAAATTAATCTAGAGCAGCAAAGTGGTTCTAATCATGACAATATGACATGATTATGAATATGAAAATATGGCTTTAAAATTCACATGGAAGACTGCCAAATGCTAAATACACTAGTTAGGATGTACTTGGTTGCGAGTAACAGAAAACACACCCAATAAAAAGCCTAAACTATGAAGAGGCTCAAAAATACAGAGCTTGCCCTCTTTTTATAATGCTGACTTGTCCATTTAATCTGGCTACTTTTGAGTATAACATTACCAGAAGAAACATGAATAAAGGAAACAGAAGCTGCTGAGGGATAAAAATATCCCAGTATTACTTTTCTAAAATGAGGGGGAATTGCCTAGAGGCCTTCACATCTTATTGGAAACATTTTCATAACATGTTCAATCCTAAACTAATCACAGACAAGGGAAAATGCAATTGCCACTGTTATTTAGAATAATCATAATTTTATACCCCCCATCTTGGATTTGGGTGAGATTCAGATCCCCAAATGTGTATCACTGCCTTATCCCTGAAAAGGAACTGAAGTTATGCTAGCAAATCAGAATGAGTGGGGAAGATGACCACTGGGTAGACAAACATCTGTGTCTAGCAAAATAAGTATTCAGAAAGTATACCGAGTTCATCGAATCAATTTAAAATTCAGAAACATGAACAAAAATGACAGACAATTTACAGACAAGGAAATATGAATGTGAAACATGAAAATATATTCAATTTTACTAAGTGACCATGGAAATGCAAATTATGTCAATAATGACATACCATTCCATTTCCATTAGATAAGGAGTTAGCACACTTTTTGTTAAAGAGCCAGATATCAAATATTTTAGGCTTTGTGGGTTAAGAATTAGCAAAATGGAGATTATTTTGTAGGTATGTAATAACCATTTTAAATGTAACCATTTAAAAAAATTTAAAACCACTCTTAGCTTACAGGCTTATAAAAAATGGTAGTGGGCCAGATTTGCCCCATAAGCCATAGTTTGTCATCTCCTCCACTAGATGGACAAAACTTCAAAAGTTTAATAATATTAAGTGATGGTAAAATATAAGTAAGAAGGGTGTCCTGCAAATAGAAAGGTTTATTAGAACAACCACTATGGACAATGATACGGTATTAACTATGAAACATGAAAATGTTCACACCCTATGATCCAATAATTTCATTTTTTGGCATTGCTCCTAGAGAAACACTTGCATATATACACAAGAAATCAGGTACAAAATATTTACTATAGCATGGTTTATTTTTCAAAAACACTGGAAAAACCTAAATGCCTATCATCAGAAAATGGCTGAATTATCTAATTGTGATATATGTGTATTATTATTCTTTTAATTAACCAGCTTTATTTATATAAATATGGATATATGTTGAGGACATACTGGTAACTGTCAAAAGCAAATCATAGAATAATATTTACAGTATAATATTATGCTAAAATATATAAAATAATAGTATTTTATAAAAATATAAAATATATTTTTCTGTTGGATAAATACAGATAATTACAGATATAAAGAATATGTTTAGAATGATAGGCTAAACTCATAACTCTCATTACTTTTAGGCAGAAGGAAAAGACCAGATTCTGAGAATGTCTTCAGAAGAGCTGAAGTTATATCTGTGTTTTGTTTTGTTTTTTTAATATTTTACAAGAAAGTATTCATACACCCTTTCGGTTTAATTAAAAATTAGAATGCATATATATATAACATTTTGAGAATTGACGCAGAAGAGAGAATTAAGGAAAGAAGGTGGACATATTTAGCTATAAAATGTTTAAATATCATAGCTAAAGATTTTATGTGACTATTAAAATACATATAAATTCTGAGATAGGATTTAGGTCAAACTGACTAAACATTTGGAATCCCAACTTGCTAAGTTCCAAAGTTTATAAGGCAGTGAATGAAAGGTTCAGAACTCCCAAGAATTGAACATAAGTCATTAGGGCTTTTTAACTGAATCCATTTATTTCATATTGAAGATAATGAAAGAGTTTAGGACATACCACTTCAAAATATGGCAGTCTGGCTTATTGATTATTTTGAGCTAAAGGCACTTGAGAAACAGCAGATGCAGGAAGAGCTCACGGACTTGCCCTTTTCTACCAAAAATAGGCCAAAAAATTTCCCATGAGAAAAATACCCTCCCGGTAGCAGGAAGAGAATATCCTTATCACCAGAGACTGGGAGCCAAAACTGAAATGCCTCTGTGCAAAAACACACTTCCTAAATAACCCTGATCTTCCACTAGTTTTGCTCCCTGACCTCCATATATATATCTAGAAAGATATATAGATATATCTATAGAGATATATATATATCTTGTACTCACTACCCCTTGTTTTGTCATTTCTTCACAAATTTGTCATTTTGTCTAAAAGGTATAAAAACTTTCTGCTCTGATCACTTCTTCAGGTCTTCATTCTCTTATGAAGGCCTCCAGGTATATGTAAAAGTTTAATAAAGCATGTATGCTTTTCTCTTGTTAATCTGTCTCACGCAGTTTAATTCTTAGGCCCAGTTGGAGACCCTAAGAGGGCAGAGGAGAATTTTTCTTCCTCTACAATAACATTAAAAAATGATCAGATATTACCCTCTTTGGGTTTTCAGTATTCTTTTTGAAAACCTTCCACCTTGAATCATTTCAAATGAAAAACAGAAATAAACACCCCCCCCACACACACACCTCTGATGTTAGGTTGGAGTACAACAAAAAATGTTCATCTATAGACGAGCTCTCAAATAATGCCTTTCTCACTTGAAGTGACCCTACCTCCCTCTTTCATATACGAGATGATTGACAGGAATGATATCCAATTGCAATGTTTTTCAACTGAATATTAAGGGAACACTTCCTTGATGATCTAACAAAGATTCTTTTATTAACCAAAAACTACTCTGTCCTAGCCCTGGGGCATTTCTGATAATGGTGATACAGCAGAAGACAAAGATGTACAAAAGGCAAGAATTCAAACATTCTTTATAATGTAGCACTGAGTAAACCATTGTTTATGTTCATATCATTTTAAAGCTGTTTAAAAATTATTAGGACTGTTGTAGAGTTCTTGGCAAGATGTCCCAAGAAGTTACCACACACCACTGTTCAAAAAACAAATCTTCACCAGATACAGGATTCTAGGTTATAGCTTGTTTGTCGGTTTTGTTTGCTTCTTTGTTTTCGGCAGTTAAATCACTATTTTTCTGTATGAAATGTGTCATTTTTTGCTGGATGCTTTCAAGATTTTTTTAATTATCTTTGGGTTTTCAGCAGTTTGACTATAATTGCCCATGCATCGTGTTCTTTGTGTTTATCCTGTTTGAGTTTCACCGAGTTGCTTGAATAAGTAAAATTAATGCCTTTCACCAATTGGGGAAAATTTTGGCCACTGTTTCAGACATATTTTCCCTTATTCCCTCCTTCCTACCTTTCTGATAATGTCCTATAGGTCACTGACATCCTGCTTATGTCTTTTTCTATTCTTTTTCTTTCTTTTCTACAAATTGGATAATTTTTATTAAACTATCTTCAAGGTCACCAACTCTTGTCATTTCCACCTTATGGCTAAGTGAAGTTTCTATTTCAGGTATTTTATTCTTCAAGTCTAGAATTTACATTTTGTTCTTTTATATAATTTCTATTTATCTGATGATATTTTTTATCTTTTTATTCACCTTGAGTATATTTTCCTTTACCTCTTTGACCGTAGCTATAATAATAGGTGCTTTAAAATTCTTGCTCTTCAAACTTCTGGGTCAGCTTGGAGTTGTTATTCTTTAATTATTCTTTTACTTATTAACAAATCACATGTTCCTAGTTCTTCATATTTCAAGTAATTTGGGATTATATCCTGGAAACTGTGAACATGATATGAATTCTATTTTAATCCTCAGAGTGTTAATTTTTTTCAAGCAGACAACTTGGTGGGATTCAAACTGCCAGTTCTGTCTTCTGATTAGCAGCTCAAAAGTCATTTGGTTATTTTCTCTGTATCTGAATTCTCTCCCACACAATAATGGTTCTGGAATCATCTCAAGATTTGGGCAAAGTTTACACAGAGATTTGGAGGTTTCCTTTTTTCAGATCTCTCTTTTCTAGGATTCTACCCTAATTTTTTCGTGGCTACGGTAACTCCAATCTCTGTTCCCTGATTCTGCAGGCCAGAGAACTATGGTCTCCTATCAGAGTTTTAGCCACCCTGTGCAAATGTGATCACAGCCTGCCCTCATGGCTGAAGTCCATAAAAGTGGAATCTCACCCCACAATATCTGCCCCCCACACACATAGACACACTCTCCAGTAAGAGGTTAATTGGAAGGAGAATCTCTGATAGCTTTTTCTATTGCTGACTTGGCTGAATGATGCAAAAGACAAGGAATTGATTCTTGAAATATTCTCAGAAATGTGTAATTTTGCATGAAGGGTTTCTCTTTCATGTACTTTTGAGCTTGAATTCTATAGTATTAGTAACATAGTCAAATCTAGGAGAGGTAGTGTCCCATTTAAACATTTCTGCTTCATATAATCTTATTTAGAAATACCAAAAGCACTGATGGGGGCATCTTGAAAAACATGGTGTAGCGCTTATAAGAGGAAGAAATAAAGGTGACATTACTGAAAATACAGTTCACTTCACTGTGTGAAGAGGCTAAATAGTGCATCCCTCCATAGCACAGAGGCAAGAAAAATATAGCAATAATCAGGACTTCATTTGTCCAAGAAAAGGTAGCAAATCTCATTTGGCTAAAATTAATAGTTCTGAGAAGTTCTTATCTAGCCTTTCTGATAATCTCAGTTCTCCAATGGTATAAAAAATGACACGAGGAACTATTACTCTGGACCTAGTTCTAACCAGGAGGGGAGTCATTTGGTAATGGAGAAATAATAAAAGTCTTGGAAGAAAGCAGTCCTATCATCTTAAATCTAAATACCTACAGTAGAAAAGCTTGAGCAAAACCTGTTAAAAACACCCTGTTGAGACATTTAGGAAGGCATAGCTCAAAAATAATATAATTCATGGTACCATTATATCTGGTTCCAAGCATGACTCTTGAATGGTTGCTCTTACTGATGCAATTCCAACTATGGAATGGCAGATCATCTTAGGAGAAAGAAAAAAAGGGGAAATTCATAAAGTAAGTATATGCCCCAAGAATGGAAAAAATAAATAAACAACCAAGAATGTGTATAAAACCATGGTATCGGGGCACCTGGGTGGCTCAGTCGTTAAGCGTCTGCCTTCGGCTCAGGTCATGATCCCGGGGTCCTGGGATCGAGCCCCGCATCAGGCTCTCCACTTAGCGGGAAGCCTGCTTCTCCCTCTGCCTCTCCCCCTGCTTGTGATCCCTCTCTCGCTGTGTCTCTCTGTCAAATAAATAGATAAAATCTTAAAAAAAAAAACCATGGTATCAAGGAGTCTAAGTCCAAAATGAGTGGACTTAGAGTTACCATGTGCTAAGGAAAACAAAAACTTTTTAAAATGATATTTTACAAGCAAAAAGGTGAACAAAAGAGGGCCAGGACCACTGCATGGGACAAAATTTGCTATGTTAAAGTTTGATAGAAACAGAACCTTCAACAGATGAATGGATAAAGAAGATGTGGTCCATATATACAATGGAATATTACTCAGCCATCAGAAAGGATGAATACCCAACTTTTACATCAACATGGATGGGACTGGAGGAGATTATGCTAAGTGAAATAAGTCAAGCAGAGAAAGTCAATTATCATATGGTTTCACTTATTTGTGGAACATAAGGAATAGCATGGAGGACATTAGGAGAAGGAAGGGAAAAATAAAGAGGGGGGAAATCAGAGGGAAGACGAACCATGAGAGACTATGGACTCCGAGAAACAAACTGAGGGTTTTAGAGGGGAGGGGGTAGGGGCTGGGTTAGCCCAGTGATGGGTATTAGGGAGGGCACATACTGCATAGAGCACTGGCTGTTACACGAAAACAATGAATCATGGATTACTACATCAAAAACTAATGTATTGTATGGTGACTAATATAACATAATAAAATAAAATAAAATTTAAAAAAAAAGAACAGAGTATCTAATTTCCTCTTTGGGGTTCTTGATTTCTCTGCCAAGTATAGAACAAACGTTCATAAGGGGATACAAAATTCAAGGGTAGTAAAGTTGTTTTATGTGAATTCAAGACATTTGGCTTAGTGAATTGTATCCTAAGGCTCTAAGAGAACTTATAAATGCGATCACTTAACAACCATCCTTGTTTAATAAGAAAGCTTAGAGAAGGACAAAGGAAGCTGAAAACTGGAAGGAAGCCAATGTTGGTCCCACTTCTAAGTGGGAAATGATAGGTCTGCCAAACAGACCACTGGGTACAAGGATGGGTTACTGAGGAAATGGACGGTGAGCACCTAGAAGACAGGGTAGTCATCAGAAATAGCCTTAGAAGGGCTTGTCGCACTCTGCAGGATGTTCTGTTCTGAGAGGATGAGAGGACCAGACTACTATGAGAACTCAGGACACAAAGCTTATGGGGACTTCAGCAAGTCCCCTAACAATCAGTTCTCTTTTTAGATCCTTTTGTGTAGAACAGAGAAATACAGGTTCAGTGCCAAGAAAGATTAGCAGATTAGTAGCGGGTGGGTTTATTACACACAAGGAGTAGTGACTTGGGTAGTAAGGAATTGGTGTCAACCCACCAAATAATGTTCACAGGTGTTATGGTTTGAACTGCCTCCCCCAAAAAGACAGGCTGAAGTCTTATCCCCTGGTACCTAGGAAGTTGACCTTCTTGGAAACAGGGTCTTTGCAAATGTATTCAAGTTAAGATGAGGTTGGTAGGGGGGCCTTAATACAATATGAGGAGAAAAACACCATGTGAAGACAGAGACACACAGATAGAGACAAACACCATGTGACATGGACACAGAGATTCAAGGGCTGCAGCTACAAGGCAGGGGATGCCAAGGATTGCCAGCAAACCACCAAAAACCAGGAAGAGGGGAGGAAGGATTCTCCCTACTAGTTTCAGAGGGAGCATGGCGTGGTCAACACCTTAATATCCGACTTCTAACCTCCAGGACTGTGAGAGAATAACTTTCTGCTTTGGAAGCTACCTAGTTTATGGTATTTTGTTACAACATCCCTGGGAAACTAATCACAGGTATGTCCTAGAATCAGGAACCTGATTCTGACTCTGGTCCATTTGACATTCTAAAAAGAATTGTAAAGACACAGCAGATGTACTAAAAAGACTAGGAACAAAAATCATTAGAATAAAAATGTAATTAATTTAAAATAATACCATATAACTAGTTTAATATAGTTTTATCACCACTTAAAAATAAAACTACATAAGTACATGCAGAATTTATGTTTTCAAATTTTTCGTTACCCAGAAATTCAAGAAAATAATTTTTTTGTCTTAACAAATTAATTATAGACTATTCTACCATTTTAATAAGCAAAACTGGAGTAGAAAGCTTAATTCCAAATACAACACGTTAAAGAAGTCTGAATGATGAGACCTAGTTCAGAGGAAAAGGATCAAAAGGAAGGGCCTCCAAACCATGCCATATTAATGCTTGAAGAAAGTTACAAAATAAAGGGAGAGATAAATAAAGTGAATAAAGAGACATAGTTTACCGAGGAAAAGAGATGACTCAAAGCAGACACTACGCTGTCCACAAATACAGTCCGGAAGAGGCACTGGAAGGTTTCTCCGTGACTTCCAGAGGCTGGAATAGTGTCATAGAGTCTCACGCTCCTATAACTACAGTGCATCAAGCAATATGCTGTCTGCAGTCTGTAGTAAGAATCAGAGTGTCATATGGTGGCTAATTTCATAAATGCAATATCCAATCAATTCTGAGACACCTTTTCCTACTCGTTTTAACATCCCTGAAATGAGCAGTTGTCTTACAATCACTGACTGCCAGGTGGCAGTGATAAAGGAGTTTCACCAACTCCGCATGGACAAGCTTGGACATAGCTGCTCACATTTTCATCACTTCAACTGAGTTAGGTGCGTTGCTGGCATATTGTAATGTTGAGTTTAGTTACCATTTAAAATGTCTTCAAAAATACTGTTCTCTGATTAGCAATGAAATGAAACTATTGCATACGAAGGAAGGCATGGGAACACAGCAAAAATGCACATGTTTCTGGAGCAAATACTAAATTAGCGGAGCAAATACTAATCAAGGGAGGAATGATTGCAATTCTGTATTTACTTACAATGAAACAATCAAACGTTTTACAAGACTTAGGAAAATACAGGGCATTTTGCTCGGCTTTGTAACTGATTTACATGCAAAAAGATTACCTATCTCCTGCTAAGCAACACAATTGAAAGCCAGAAGTACTGCCATATTTCTTGGAAGAGAAGAAAGAATGTTCAAAACTAAAAGAGGCTAGTGTGACCCATCCACGCATCAGACATATCATAGTCTAATTGGCAGCATATTTGTACTTAGTGAAATATAACTGATGTTACATCTTATGACTCATAATCTTAGATTGAAGAAAATATGGCACTTTCTATTTATACAGAACTTTATAATTTACAAAGCATTCCACGAATGTCATTTGAATTGACCTCAACAGCTACATGAAATAGGGGTAGGTCTTTTTTAAAACCATTTAATAAATGCTCAGGAGCTAATTAACTTGCCTAAGGTCACATGCTTAACACGACAAAACTGAAAGTAGAGTTAAAGGCTCCTGACCCCTACTTCAGGACTTTTTCTATTAAAAAAGAAAATAATGGATTCATTTGTTTTTCCTGGAAATGTTTTATGTAAATTAAGGTCTAGTGGAAGAGAATATCTACATATATAAAAACTCAGGAGAAGAACCTTGCCTTTTGATAGCCAAAAAACACACCAAATGAACAATTAATCTTTTCAAAGCCCTTTTCACTTTTACCTGGTACAAGAAGGGGCTCCGAAAATAGAAATCAAGAAAGTTGTCACAAGCGGTACACACAAAAATCAACTCTTTCTCTCCTGGGAAACAATTAATAGCTTTGCCATTTTACCTCCACCAAAGCTAATGTCATTCTGAAACTGAATATTAGTGAAGATTTCCTAATCTAAGCTCACACATACGCATGACTACAAACACAGACTATGTAATTTTCAAATATCTGTCCATCTTCTGAAGCAAATATTAGCCTCTTTAATATATCTCCTTGATATAAAGCATACAAATATTCTGATTCCTGGATTTAAAATAAAATTTAAAATGAAGAACTATGGTGTATTACAGTTTTAGGTATTCTCACAAACCTTACTTCATCATTTTATTCATACTGTATCCTAATCTTGACA
The DNA here is from genome assembly GCF_029215605.1 of Mirounga angustirostris. NCBI lineage: Eukaryota > Metazoa > Chordata > Mammalia > Carnivora > Phocidae > Mirounga > Mirounga angustirostris. The sequence continues at coordinate 22,509,775 of NW_026991723.1, forward strand.
ACAATCCCTTGAAGTGGCATCATCCCCACCACCACCATCATCATCTGCATCATCATCCCCACCGTCACCATCATCACCACTACCATTTGACAGAGAAAGAAACTGAGGTTCAGAGCAATCATATGAGTAGTTCAAAGTCACTCTGCCAAGTGGGTTGTTTCACCTTTGGGCTATTATGAATAATGCTGCTCTGAAGATGTGTCCAAGCATCTGTTTGCGTCCCTGCTTTTAATTGTTTTGGGTCTATATCTAGGAGTGGAATTGCTGGATCATATGGTAATTCTATGTTTAACTTTTTGAAGAACTGCCAAACTCTTTTCCCACAGCAGCTGCACCATTTTACATTCCCACCAGCAACACGCAAGGATTCCAATTTCTCCACATCCTCTCTAACACTCGTACTTCCTGCTTTTTTGATAATAGCCATCCTAATGGGTGTGAAGTGGTATCCCACTGTGGCCATTGTCCATTTTTAATTGGGTCATTTTTCTTTTTATTGTTGAGTTGTTAGAGTTCTTTATATATTCTAGGTACTCCTTTTGATCAAACAACATCTGTTACAGATTGATAATGTCCAGCATGAGATTGATATATGACAGAATCCCCTGTAACGGTTTCCACTCAGATATTGCCAAAGAATTGCATGTTTAAAGGAGAATTTACATGTGGAGTAAAGAGCCTTTTTACTGAATTTACTAAGCAACCAGAGCAACACATGTGTTTAATATTCAGAGCAAACGCAGCTGCAGTTCCCAGCATGCCTCTGTGCGTCCCCTACCTCCATGTGTATGAGTATTCACTTTTTAAGATCTGTTACTTTAAGAGCCACTCTCAAACTCCAAAAATTACTTTAAGATTCACAGTAACTTCAATGGACGGGATTAGCAGCTGCCATTTGTTTATTAACGAAGAGCCCCTGAAATGGTAATTTCAGAAAACCACAGGGTGGTGGGAAATGGTATTTTATGAAATGCTGCAAGACCTTCAAGCGGAAAATGGGTAGGGGTGAGGGGAGAGGAGCTGTTTCTCTGAGTAGCTGGATGATGCCTCTCCATTTCCTTATCACAGAACGTGTCAGGGCAGCACTAAGGATTCCCATTCAAATCAAGCAGCCCCGGACAGCCCAGATGGAATATAAATAGACGCAGGAGAAGCGGGGCAGGGTTAGTGAAGTGTGCAGTTGGCGAGATTGATGTTGATACCCTTCACTGCCAAGTGAAATGCCAATAATGCTTGTATAGCATTTTGTGAGGGCAATGGGAATATTGATTCCTGAGCAATAATAAAGAATGAAGCTGCTCTCTCAGGTATAAAAATATTGGCAACTGTTACAAAGAATTGACTCATAGGGGCCTGAGTGCTGGCCTATCTTAATACAAATAATTCAGGCTTCAGAAGGATTTCAAGAGCAGCCAGGCATGGTTCTCAGCCACCAATTCTGCTATTAATTTACCTGAGGCTTTCACGGGCCTCCCAGTCTATCAGCCAATTGGTCTTAGCAGAGCAGGAGCTAAATGGATTTCTGAGGTCTCCTTGAGAGTTGAGAGAAGACAACAAAAATGAAGGAAGAAAGGAAAGGAAGAAAAAAGAAAGACTGGTAAAATTTTTACAAGTACATCTTGAAGGTTACGGATTCTATTTGTGTTTCTTTCCGAAAATGAAGTAATGCATGTGGCAAGCACCTAAGCAAAGAACACCGTATGTGCTTCTAAACATATTTCTATTAGAGGTGTGATTTCCGGGAAGAATGTTTTATGCTATGGATTACAATAAGTCTTACACACTGAAACCAAAATGCACCACTTGCAAATGTATAGACCTATTATATTTAATGATATCATATACTTGGCAAGAGAGCATACAAACATTCTAAGTTTATACAGAGTTGGAAAATTGGCCTGAGAAGAGATACAATGCCCCACTCCAAAAGTCACCTATTCCTAAAATAGGCAACCTCTTAGAGAAATAAAAATAAATCATCACCACTGGGACAACTAAATGTCTTAACAACTTCTGCAAAAGTTTAAAAGCACTTGGTCTCACATGAACTCAGTACCTGGCCTCAGGATCGTAAACCTACTTGAAATAATGAAATCTTTAAAATACAGAACTAGGGAATCTAGGTGGCTCAGTCGGTTAAGTGCCAGACTCTTGATTTTGGCTCAGGTTGTGATCTCAGGGTTGTGAGATTGAGCCCTGCATGGGGCTCCGCACTGGGCATGGAGCCTGCTTAAGATTCTTTCTGCCCTTCCCCCAACCCAATCTCTATAAAATAATAATAATAATAATAATAATAATAATAATAATAATAATAATAATAAAATACAGAACCATGATCAACAGAATTTTAATAATTGCATATATATGATGATTACATATATATTTGATGGTTTAGACCCAAATGTCCCTTATAGGAGAAGGGTGTTTTGAAAGCTAGAAAAAAGAAGTTGGGTTATTAGAATAAAATTTATCCTTTCTCAGATGGTCTTTGGCTTTTCCAAAATGTGTTCATGTGCAAGTAGTTTGTTTTCTTTTGTGTTTGTCTTTGTTTTTTTGCTACTCAGGTCTTCGTCACTCTTAAGAACACATGTGGGACATAAAATAAAAAAAGACATTATAAAAATATACCAGGTTGAGAAAATAACAGGCTGATACAAATTCAACATCGGTAATAACAAAGAAGCACTGGGACCCTAGGTCAGCTTGTGAAATGAGCTTAATTAAGTAGGGTTCTGCAGAAGCACAGATTTCCCTCATACAGTTTTAAAAGCCCTGGTCATGATAGTCTATTTAAAATGCCCGATGTTGTCTAAGGTGAAAGAAAGTTATTCTCATGTGTTGTTGGTGGGAATGGTGTGACTTTCCCATACTCAACACCTCAATATATATCAAAGCTTTAACATGTTGGTTAATTTGACCCTGAAATTGTACATATAAACATGGATGTTCACAGTGATTTAGCCATAAGACTATTCACAGCTATGCTGTCTATAATATTGAAAAATTGAAGGAAAAAATATCTAAATGTCCCACATCAGGGAACTGAGCAATTTTAAGTGAAATAGGCTTCTGTTCTTATTTAAAAAGGAAGAAAATCAATAGCCACTGTGATTGACATTCTGGGTCACCCAATGTTAATATCATCCTATCCCCATCTTCCTTTGGAATAAATTCTTGATTTTGTTAATATAGTTGCCCCTCCACCCCCGTGACTCACAAAAGGTGACCCTCTGTCTAGTCCCAGGGAATGATCATGCTTAGTATAAACCAACAGAGTCATCTCTTGACCTTTATCAGTGATGAGAGAAAATAGATTTCTCTACTGCTTAGGATAATTTGACTTGAAATTTCTTGCTTTAAACATATTATTATATGTTCATAATATTATAAACATATTATCTCTGTTATAAAATATTGTAGTTGAATGCATCCTCAATAATAGACTATTTTTAATGTATTACTTTCAGAAGCAAGAATACAAAACAGTATATACCCTGTGGCTTCACTTTTGTTATCAGACATTATAAAAATATACTCCAAAATACTGATTATCTTACAGAATTATAGTGTATTATGCATGATTTTTTGTATGTGTGTCTATGTATTCTGAATTTACTATTGTGAATATGTATTTTAATACAAATAAGAAGATAAGAAAAGCAATTTTTTAAATCCCTACCAATATTAGTTAACATAAATAATTTGCCAGTTACATTTGCTTATTTGGTTCTATAGCAACTGAGAGCCAGGAATTTCTAGCTGTATTTTAAGGAAGAGGATAATAACGTTCAAATAATCTAATTTTGCTTCCATAGCAGCAGGTATCATTTAGAATTGGGTCCCCTACTGAATTCTTGGTGTGCAGCAGGTACTAGATGAGAAGATACATATTATCTAAAATTGAAAACATTTTCCTGTTGCTATTTTGATATAATAATAAAGCTTCATTATTTCATTATTTATTAAAAACATTTATTGAGCATCTGTTGTGTTCTAGGCAACATGCTAGCTAGGCAGAGGGATGATAAAGATGAATGAAAAACGGTCTCTACCCTGCAGGAGCTCACAGTCGAAAGGGCAAAACAGGCATGTAAAAGTCTATGCTATAATAAGATACTGCTGAAATGGAAGCATAAGAGAAGTGAGTGGAAACATAAAGAAGAAAGTGATTAGTTCTAATTCTATTTCAGGGAAGGGATACAGAGGCAACCGCACTAGATTTGGGCCTTAAATAATTAGTAGAAGCTACCCATGGACTGGAGGAGGTAATCCTGGCAAAGGAAAAACATTTCATGTGGGGTGTCCTGGGAAGATCCAACAGATTGGTTTGACTGCAGTGTAAGAGAGGTAGTGGGCAATGAGAAGGAAAGAAGTTGGAAAAAATAAATTGTGTATCCACTTGAATCTTTAGGCAATGGGGAGCTGCCAAATTTGTTTGGAAGCAAGCTAATGATATGATCATATCTCTGTCTTAAATAACATAGGAAGACAGTCTGAGGGAAAATATGAATGCAGAGTGGTTACTTGGGAAGATACTGCAATCACCCAGGTGAGAAGTAAGGAGGATGTAAACTGGGACAGGGATCATGGAATTAGGGACGGGCACAGGAGGGAGCCATTTAAAGGCAGCACTGATGGTGTACTGTGGCAGTTGATGCAGGAGAAACAGCAAGAACTTGCTCATTCGAGGATTAGGAAAACTGTAAGCATCTTCAATGGGACAGGAAATACAGAAAGAGGGATTCGTTTGGAGAGAAAAAATGTAATAAACCTGGTTTTCGAATGTATGACTTTGAAATTCCTGAGGGAGAGGCAGGTAGACAGGGCTAAAAAGAATTTGGTAACATCTTTATTGCTTTAGCTTCTCTCTTTCTCAAATGAAGAGTTATAACTATAAATTATATCTAATCTTTAAATATCATGTAAGAGGAGAGAGACAAAAATTCTCCCCGACTACTAGCCTGCAGCAGCAGCAGCAACAGGAGCAAAAAACAACCCCTCAAAACCAAAAAAAACTCTGGCTATTTATTTTAGCAATGGAATGAAGAAAAATCATCAGGGATTAATCAACCCCCCCCCCCCCCCCAAAAAAAGCCTGTTTCTAGCTTGGGAATGGAGTTTGAGTGCACAATACTCATTTGCTCTGTAAAACACAAACCGTAACTGTAACATGAACGTAACACTTTGTCCAGGGCCACTTGAATTTCTGCAGTCCTGACAAAAGCAAGACCAACCTTCTCTGGAGAAACCCTTCCGTCTCTCAGTGCTCAAGAGATTCCACCAGACTTGTAACCCTACCTAAAGAACAGTAATCATTAAAAAAAATTAAAAGCTACCAAGTAAGCATGGTGAGGGAACATGCTTACAGAAAACAGAAAAACAGAAAACAGAAACAGAAAACTAAGAACCCTCCAGTACTTGAAATAAAAGAATGATTGGAAAGTGATTATAAAGATATAGAGGTAGATAAAAGAGATATGGAAAAAAATAAGGAAAGACTAGAACAATATGAGAAAGGAGTGACAAGGCTTGAGATGGAACCATTGTGAAAAGACTCATTGAAATAAAAACTTGCAAGGATGTGACAAAATAAGTCATAGGAGACACATAGAACTGAATGACAATGGGAACAATATCGAAATTTGTGGGATGGAGCTAAAGTTGTAGTTAGCAGAACATTTACACTCTTGATATCACATATTAGTAAGCAAGGAAAATTAAAAATTCTCTTACTTCCTAACACAAGAAATTTGAAGGAAAGAAAGTAAACCCAAAGAAAGAAATAGAGAAAAATTAATGGAGACAGAAGAAATAATGCAATAGGACAAGAAACAATAAAAAGAATCACAAAAAATACAATTTTTTGGAAAACAACAAGAAAAAGATAATCAGTGATTTAACAAAAGTGGTGCAAAACTTACACTCTGAAAACTAAAGCACTTGAAAAATATTAAAGAAGACCTAATAAATGGAAAGATATCTCACGTTCATGGATCAAAAGACTCAATAGTCTTAAGATGGCAATACTCCTCAAATTGATCTCATAGTCAATGGATTCAACAAGTGTACCGACAATTAAATCTTTTCAACAAACAGTACCGATACAACTGCATATCTACACGCAAAAGAAAAATGTCACATCACACCATATATAAGAACTGAAGATCTAAACGTAGGAACTAAAAGAATAAAATTCTTAGGAAAAAAAACCCATTAGGCAAAAATCTTCATATCCTTGAATTAGTCCATGGTTTCTTAGATACAACATCAAAAGCACAAGCGACAAAGGAAACCATCACCGCAATCAATTTTAGAACATTTTCATCACCCCACATAGAAACCCCATATTCAGTGGCAGCCATTCCTCATTATCCCCCAACCTCCTCAGCCCTAGACAACCACCAATCTACTTTTTGTCTTTATGGGATTATCTAATCTGGAAATTTCACATAAATAGAATCATCCAATATGTCGTTCTTTGCGAGACAGGGATTGCCAGTGCCTGAGCTGGCCTAGATGGCTCACCTGTTCTGCTTCTCTGTGCCCTAGATAAAAGGAGGGGCTGAAAGAGAAGCACTTGCTGGACTCATATTGCTGTTGGCAACCTGGGCCAGCACCAGAGCTGAATCGGACACCCTTCCAAAGATGGAAAAGTTTGAGGTAAAATGAAGGACAAATTGAGAGAAAGAGAAATAGCAGCTGAAACTAAAAGAAGGAAAAAATGGGTTATGCAATGCAGAAAATACAACATTACATTGCTCCCTAGAGAGAGAGGTGCAGAGCAAGAGAATAAATTTGTCTCTTAGCACAATTAGACCAAATGCCTGAAAGAGTGGAGCTGTACATTTGCCAAGATCGCCTCCACTTTTGAAACCTGACAATGCTGGATGGAAAGCTACAAGACTGAGTGGCACCACAATGGGATGCATTCTGGTGGTATGTTATGATGATGAGCAGAAGCAGTTGTTGACAACAGAATGGAACTCTAGCAATATGCAGGTACCTTTCAGTTCTTACTTTTCAGGTTGTATCTACTACGTAAGTTATCATTTGGGAAGGAGTTTCCAGGAATCACTCTCTGCTGGGCCATCAAACCATGTGTACTAACTCCTGGCAGACTTATCAAGGTGTAAGTATAAACTCTGGTGACCAAATGCTGAAAAGGTCCCTGCCTACAATATGTAGTGTATATAGTATGTAAAGCACAGGAGCTGCACATCACTCTTACTGCATGGGTTCCTCTGGACTTCGCCCTACGTGCCTTTTCACTTTGCTGATTTTCCTCTGAATCCCTTCACTGTAATAAACCATAACCGTTCATATAATAACTTCTGAGGCCTACGAGTCCTCCTAGCAAGTCGTCAAATCTGGTAGTAGTTGGTAACTCTTAACACAAATACTTCCTAGAATTCTCCAGTATCTCAGATGTAGAAGTCATCATTTAAAATTTTCTAGATGAATGAATGAACTAGACATAACGCTATACCCACTCATGCCCTCTGGTATATTGTTAGTGACACTTGGCAGAAGACATTTTAACTTTAGCCACAGGAACAAGTTGCCAGGGCCTAGCTGGCTTTACTTATAACTAAAAACAAACAAAATATTCATGTTTTCTTCCTCAGAATAGATCAAAAGAAAATTGGAAAACAGATTAAATAACAAATTGAAAAATAAAATAATTTTTAATAATAATGCTGTGAGGCCAAGGGAAAAGTCCTGTAAAAAAAAAGAAAAGAAAGGCAAAGAGCAAACTGAAGCTATTGTAAGACTCAAAGATAAAAAAGAATTATCTGATCTTAAACTTAAATAAAAATCAAATATATATATAATTTGAAACAGACCAATGAAAAGTGTAACAGGGAAAGAAAAATGTCAAATACAACACAGAAGTCCTAAAAATATCAATAGGCCCAATGATTAAGCTAGACTAGAAGAGTAAAGCAAGATTGAAATGTGAGGATAGAATAAAGAAAACCATCAGTTCTGTGGGTGAGTCATATGCTTAAAGGTAGGAATGGCACTCATCTGTATGGACATATTCACTGCATTTGAATATCCATCACTTGGGACTATGTTAATAGTCATCTACCTTTATTAGAGAATTTCATTCAGCCATCATTAATATGGTTGAAAAAACACAAAAAATATTAGTTGTCCAGTTAACTTAGGAACCTAGATCTTAGCTCTTTGGAATATTCTCTTCTCTTTCTCTCTTTCTTTTTTTTTTTAAGATTTTATTTATTCATTTATTTGAGAGAGAAAGCCAGAGACAGAGCATGAGTGGAGGGGGAGGGGCAGAGAGAGAGGGAGAAGCAGATTCCCTGCGGAGCAGGGAGCCCTGATGTGGGGCTCGATCCCAGGACCCTGGGATCATGACCTGAGCTTAAGGCAGACGCTTTACCTACTGAGCCACCCAGGTGCCCCTGGAGTATTCTCATAAAATTATTTCTTTTGCCCTCAGGTCCTTGTATAATACATAGGTTATTATTACTCAGTTATAGAATCAGTGAAGCTAGCATTGGGAAATATAATCACATGGAAATAAGAACATAAAATACCCTGATTTTTTTATAGAACTATAGAGTATGATCTCATCTGTGCACAAATACATATATATATATGTATATATCTCGAGAGAGAGGCTACACTGAAGAAATATCCTTCAGAATTCACAAGAAATTATTAATAATACTTAATTTTGAGGAATGAGATCGAGCACATTGTTGTGGCCAGTGGTAAAGAGAATCCTTGTGTTTCATTTTGTACTTTTTGCTACCGTTCAAATTTTCCCAATGATAATATATTATTTATTCAATTGAAAGAAAGGAGGAAAGAAGGGAGGGAGGAGAGAGGAAGGGTGAGAGGGAAGTGGGGGAGAAGCAGAGGAGGGAGAAGGCGGGGGGAGGAAGGAACAAATGAGTGGAGGAAAACAGAGAGAGAAAGAAATTTACAAGCTTCCGGGAGGGAAAATTTGTTACCCATAAAGAAAAAAAATCAACAACATTTCAGAAGTCTTCTCTATTAACAATAAATGTCAAAAAGCAGTTTAGGTATTAAGTTTAAGCCACAACATAATCTGGCCACAGAAGTGCTGGGACCACTATGTCTTCAAGTTGTTGCAGGGCTGAGTTGATATGGTGTAAGACTGGATTTAAGGGAGCTGGATCAAAGGGGACAAGACAGTAAGTTCAATCATGGAGTTTACGGATATGGGAAACCTCTTGTGTGCTACAGGGCTTAAAACCGTACAAGGACTACATGATGAGAAGATAACTTGATGGTCTGAACAGTGTGGCAAAAGCAGCCACCCACACTAAGTGAAGCAGAAATGTCAAAGCTGCCAAGGCAGACTATGGAAAGTGAGAAGTGGACTTCTGAGTAGAAATACTACTAGGCCAGACAGAGAACCCACCAGATCACTGTATTTCAAGGGCAGAGCCAGACAATGCTTCATTTGCCTAAGCAATAAGGCATGTGCACATTAAAAGGGCACCAGTATCACTGAAAAGCTCTGCTTTGTAGGCCAGTGCTGATGAGAGGAGATACCATCACAGAACTTGGCCCTCTCGTAGCAATGGGAAATTATAGAATTGCCAATATGATGGAGGCCAGGCAGCAGAACTCAACTGTCAGAAACAGGGTGGGCACAATTATTTCAGTGAGCATCAAGGATGGGTGCCAGTAAGTGGAGTCTCATCTGAAGAGAGCTATAGAATTGGGTAATAAAACATGGCATCTGTAGGGGCAAGATCAATGGGCAACCAAGAAAAGTGTTAATCTGTACAACATAAGAAATCTAGTGTGGATGATAAAGAAGCAAATCAGAACTGTCAATCATGATCAGAGTTCTACCAGACTCATCAAGACACAAGGTCAAGTGAGCCCAAGACCTATCTATTATATGATGAAAGTGGTATATCCATATGTGGGCATGAGCAGGGAAAAATGGCAAAAGTAAGAGGCACAAACAGATGGCCAGATCCCCTGCCATCCTTTACTATTGAACTGGACCTTCTTGTTCTGGGGCTCTCTTACAATCAGCTGAAGGAGGATTAAAAATTTCAAGCTTGGAACATAGACTGGTTGGCTTAGTATATGGGTGCAAAATGAAAACAGAAAACTGCATCATAGCCACAATTGGGGATGATGCTGAAAATCAGTTTTAAGCGGGGGTGGGGGGGATGAGTCTAATGGGAAGGGTTTTGGGCAGTGCAATCAGTCATCCACTTTGTTGGGAAAAAGTAGTGGCCTGGGGATAGAATATTATACAAACACATGGGCAGTGGTAAATGGGTCAGCTGATTGATCAGGAGCTGGAAGGAGAAAGAGCTCAAGATGGGGGCACAGGGAGATCTGGAAAGAGGCATGTGCATGGGCCCGTAAGTGAGGAAATGGAACACGAATATTTTTCTATCACATGTTAATTCCCTCTGAGAACATCCACTACAGTGGAGAGAATGACTTGGCTTGTTGACATCAGCCAGCTTTCATTATTCCTACCCGAGTGCAGTGCTATCAGTTCAACAAGGCCGATCTAGTTGCCCAATCTGCCAGTTACAAACATTAAAAATGAACTCTTCAAGAAGTCCAGTAACCCTTCGGCAGCAAATTGACTTTATTAGATGCTTTAACCCTAGAATGTACAGTGGTTTATCTTTAACCAGGATTAACACAAACTTGGCATTAGTTTGCTTTTCTTCCCCACAGGACTTCATTCAACACACCTGCAGTGTGTTCAATCCACAGGTACAGGAACCTGAATAATATTACATGAGATCAAGGGATTTACTTTTACAGAAAATGGGTGTGATAGTGGCTCAAGATCATAGGATTCATCAAGTTCATTCATGACCCAACCTATGGAAGACCCAGCTAGAGTGCCAGCTTGATGATACCCTGCAAGGATGGGGCACCATCCTCCAAGATTCAGTATATCCCCTAAATCAACCCCAGAAAAGTCGGCATTTTAAGCCACGTAAGTCTTTGTTGCAGTGGCTGTCCTTTGCATTGTGGGATGTTTTACCCACTTCCCTGGCTGTACCTCCTAAGAGCCTGTAACATCCCCCCCTCAAGCTGTGACAAGAAAAATGTCTCCAGACATAGCTATATGTCCCTTAGGGACACAAAAATCCCACTTTTTTGACAACCAGTGCTCTGAATCAACAATTGTGGCAACGATCGTATTGTCCTTCACAGTAAAACATAAATATTCCCAGTGACCAACGAGAGGAATTTGTGCATCCTGTGTCTGCAACCCTAGGATCTGTATGTTTACGAGTTTTGGCTGCTAGAGGAGAAATAAGTTCACCAGGGGACCCTGATGAATCTCTCATCAAGGATTGCATGCAGCGAAAGAAAATTGCTGTCCCAAGACCTAGCCAGTGTCCAATGACTATGAGATGTGGATCTTCCTGGGAAACCCAAACTGCATGTACTCATGTGGTTAATACCCACTCATATTGTTACTGGACTCCAAGAGCAGAGACCTGATGCCGTCATAGTCTCTGTGACAGACAGCTCAGGATGCTCAAGCTCTGTGGCTTTGTACAGAATTCTCCTTTCCAGTCCTTTAGCATCTAACTAAAAGCTCGCCTCCTCCTTCCAGCCTCTCAAGAACAATAATTTTAATCAGTTTGAGAGAATTCATTTGTTAAATGCTCCAGGCCTGATGGTGTTTAGGAAGAAATGTTGCTTCATAATTCTATCAAAGTTTTTTTTTCATGGTTACTGACCTATTTAGGTTTCCCCTTTTTACAATTTGGTAATTCCTCTTTCCCCAGAAAAGTAACCGTTCCAGGATCCCAAATGTGTCTTAATAGAGTTAAATAATTTTTTTTCTGCATCTCTGGTAATTTCTCCATTTTCCTTTTGATTTAGTTTATTGTGCTCTCTGTGGTTTTCTTTATTGAGCTCACTAATGGATTATCTGTTTTATTGACTTTGCCCCTAAAGAGCCTTTTCATGTATTATCAATTTTGACATTGAATTTTTCTTTCCTTTTTAAATTATTTTCTGCTTTTATCTTGATTATTTCCTTCCTTCCCCTTTCCCTTGGTTTAATTTGTTGGTCATTTTCTAATTTCTCATGCAGAATATAATTCACTTATTTTATCATTCTTTTTTGTGCAGCAAGATGAATATTAAAAGCTTTGCATTTTTCTCTAATCAAAGCATTGCCTACATACCATAGGTCTTGAAAGGAGTATTTTCATTATGATTATTTCCTTATTACTATGTAATTTTCTTTTTTTAATTTACTTTTACTTTATTTTTTTAATTACCCAAAAGTAATTAAACAGAGGAGGTTTTATAAATTACAAAGTGGTAAGGATATTTTTGTTGCTATTTATTTTATAATTTCTACATATGTAGCTATATGATGAGAGATATGGGATGGATACTCTTTCTAATTAGCTATTTTCTCATGAAAAAACATTTGGTTGTTATAAAAAAATCTTATCCCATTAATTGCTACAATATCTTGCTTGGCTTAATTTGGCATTTTATTTTTTCTTGTTGTTGTTAATCTTTACTATTTTCTTGCTGTTTCCTATCATTTTAGTATTTGATCTGCAGTATGTATGTACCTTCTTTCCTCTAATTCTCTCCCTCCCAAAATTTAGAAAGCATAAATTTTGTTTTTAGATTTACTTTCACACCCTCATTTCTTTTTACTAACTTTAAAAGTGAACCAGAATCAATTGACTCAATTTTTTAAAGATAAAAATAATTTTCACACTAGGACTTTTGTAGCAAGTAAGTACATTACAATTTTACTAACACTGTACGGTATGTGATGTAGATTTCTTTCAACATTTGTAACATGTAAATTTTATTGCATAACAATAATTCCAAACTTGTTTAGCTTCAGTTCTACATTTAAATAGGTTCAATAATCACTCTCAGTCTTTTCATATAATGCCTTCCACATTCCTGTGTTCCTTGTTTTGATTACTCTCTTAGTTGACTTGATTTTGTTAAGTCATAGGTTCAAAGGCATTTCATGTATGTGATAGTCCTTGAATTCTTGAACATTTGAAATTCTCTCTCTGGTCCCTGTCTAGAGGATGATGTCTTGCCTAGGTATAAGACTCTTTGGTCCCACATTTCCCCTTGCCCTCTATAGACCTTGCTTTATTGTCTTTTGGCACTGAAGGATGGTGAACCAGCCTTATCTTCTCATAGAGATGACTTTTTAGCATCTGCCTGGATAAGCACAGGGTTCTTCCTTTTTGTTTTTTTCTTATAAAAAGCTTTATCAACATAAGTCTTTATGTTGATCATTCTTGAAGAATTTGTTTCCTTTAAGACACATTGTGGCCCCACTTATGTATTTATGTCTCCTTTTTAAAACTTGAAGATTGAAAATTTAAAGCTTGAAGACTGTGGCTTTAGAATATTGTTATTTGTAGCTCTTGATTTTTTTCTGTTACAAATCCAATATTGACATTCACTCTACCTTTCCAAGGCAGACCTGCTCCAGTGGATGTGAAATAACTTCCAGGATATATTGTTAAGTGAAAAAAATTACAAAAGACTATATAGTATGCTACCTTTTGGATAGAAACCATTTGTGCATTTGCTTATTTTTGCAAATAGAAACACTTCAAGTCTAAGTCAGAAACTAATGAACTTGATTACCTGTGTATGTGGGGAAGAGGGGCTGGGTGGGAAGGATAAGGAAAGCAATGTATATTTTATTTTATTTATTTTATTTTTTTTTAAAGATTTTATTTATTTATTTGAGAGAGAGAATGAGAGAGAGAGAGCACATGAGAGGGGGGAGGGTCAGAGGGAGAAGCAGACTCCCTGCCGAGCAGGGAGCCCGATGCGGGACTCGATCCCGGGACTCCAGGATCATGACCTGAGCCGAAGGCAGTCGCTTAACCAACTGAGCCACCCAGGCGCCCAAGCAATGTATATTTTAACACTTGGAATTATAGTAATGATCTACATATGCAAAAAAATAAATTTAAACCAACAAGAATGCAAGGAACTCTAAAATCAAATGCAAAGAGAAACAAACACATCTATTACTTCAAATGAAGGGGAGAAAAGAATCTACCCAAGTATTTTTGAACTATATACTCTTAGGCTAAAGAAAATAAAAAGCTGAAAGTACATAGTAAACTATTATCAGTAGGGTTTTTTTTCTTTTAGCGGTATAGGCTTAAAAATTCTGAAACTATTTTAGGTATATTGTAGGATTGAACAAATGAATAAATACATTGGTGTTGTTGAGAATCCCATTTCTCATAAGAGAGATACCAATATGGAGTAAGAGAAGGAATAAGGAACCCTGTAGGACTGCAGTCAATGTATCAGTATAAACTCACGGTGCCTTATAGATGCATACATGTATATGCACGCATGCATATACTCACAAATACAACTTTTTTCTAGCTCTTTCCACTAAAAGGATCTGGGAGCAATAAGCCAGCCTAAAGCCTACCTAGTGTTCTAAATACCATTCCCCAGTTAAGACAAGTATCAAATGTAACATGTGAAGCAGTACATACCAAATCTATATACTTCAATGATTCTTCTCCTACTAATTGTGACTCCTGTAAACTATGTAAATATGAGATCTTCAACTCTCCCAACCTATCCCTCACATTATAAACATATGAAATGCTACCAGGGACTCTCCTTATCACACTCTCTATCATGGCACTCACTGAGCTAGCCCTCCAGGATGCAATTTTATATCCTGAGTCACTCCCTCCTTCCTCCTCCCTGCTAATTTGCTTCTGTGGAATTTTTTTCAGAGTGTGGTCCCTAAAATGGTGTAGGAGAAAGGCTCTTGATCGGAGATGAGGAAAGAAAAGGATAACAAAACTCTAGTTACTAAAGTAGTAAATTGGCCTCTGCATTTATTTGGAGGTGAGGACTTGGTATTTCTGAACCTACAGTAGTCAGTGATAGATGAAAGAATCTACTCTCAGAGGGTTAGGCTCTTGAGAAGTTCACCAAGCAAGGGACACCTACAAGCTGGCAAAGTAGGAGACCCCAGCTTCATCTCCCCCACCAAATATCAACAATTAGCCAGCTATCCATGAATAAAAATAGCTCAGGGAGGGCTCAGCAACACATTGGAACAAAAGACCTGGGAATATCCAAACAAAAAAGGGAAGACAGCGTCATTTGCCTGCATCATCCTATCCCCAGGCCAGCTCCACTCAACACCAAGAGGGAACCCCCAGGTAGAAAGCATTCTCCTCAGTGAGAAAGAGAGCTGGGTGATCCACCAGCCTCCCGAGCCTCTCAAGACACCACAGGAAGGACTCGCTTCAGTTTCAGCCCGCCCAGAGCCTGGCAAAGCTGAGAGCTACAGAGATGGCTATAGGAACAAGGAAGAAGAGCGAGGGCTACCAGCGTCAGCCAAACAGCAGGAACAGCTGGTTCCGAGTCCCTGCTCGGCGGGCAAGCCCAGCAGCTTTTCGTCACTAAAGAAACCAAAGGCCCTCAGAGCAATCATCTCTTGTCTTTTTGATAGAAGATACCGGAAGTGGGATTCTTGGATCATATGGTTGTTCTGTTTTTAATTTCTTGAGGAACCTCCATACTGTTTTCCATAGTGGCTGCACCAGTTTGCATTCCCACCAGCAGTGCACAAAGTTGCTAAGACAGCAGATGTTAAATGTTTTCACAACAGCAACAACAATTTTTTTTTTTTAAAGATTTTATTTATTTATTTGACAGAGAGAGACACAGCGAGAGAGGGAACACAAGCAGGGGGAGTGGGAGAGGGAGAAGCAGGCTTCCCGCCGAGCAGGGAGCCCAATGCAGGGCTCGATCCCAGGACCCTGGGATCATGACCTGAGCCGAAGGCAGTCGCTTAACCAACTGAGCCACCCAGGCTCCCCAACAACAATTTTTAATTAT
Source organism: Mirounga angustirostris (assembly GCF_029215605.1). Classification (NCBI taxonomy): domain Eukaryota; kingdom Metazoa; phylum Chordata; class Mammalia; order Carnivora; family Phocidae; genus Mirounga; species Mirounga angustirostris. The sequence goes on from NW_026991723.1 coordinate 22,525,663, forward strand.
GGAAGGTGATGGATATGTTCACTAACCTTATTGCGGTGATCATTTCACAATACATATGTGTACCAAACCATCGTATTGTACACCTTAAATTCACACAATGTTATATGTCAATTATATAAATAATCAATAAAGCTGGAAAAAGAGCACATTGAGTACACTTTTAAATACACCTCCAACAATCATAATTGCCGAGATTATGGAACTCAGTTGAAATTTCCAGTTTTGGGGGTATGAGTTTGGGTCTTTCTTTCTATCTTCATTGGCAGTTCAGCAGGAAGTTTAAAGAGGCTCCACAAGGAACTGTTAGCCTGATGCAATTTTAAGCTGAAAGTTGCTTTAATCCTTTTTAAAGAAGCCATTAATCTTCATTTATTATTTCTTCACTGTACTCTCTGGTCACTGTTAAAACTTGGAGGTGTTTAGTTTGGCTTACTAGCTTTCCTGGCTTTACTAATGCTCCTGTAAATTATCAAAGACATTCTCAATGTTTAGGCAGATCCATTTTTTTTTCCCCTCCTAGGAAAGTGCAAAGTAGAAAAGTATGTTCTACTGCTCTCCTAACATGACTTGCTCAGCCATTGCACTTCTCAGCATCCTGGGGCAAGCTCAAACAGCTCTTCTCTCCTTGATGTGGACAACTATCATTTCTAGCCCTTCCTTCACTTTGCAGTGTTTTCCCAGGCCTGAAATGAGTCTGCTAGAGTCGAATTATTCTCATGGCAACAGGAGAAAGCTGCTTGAAAGGCAGCTACTGTCACTCTCTCAATCCCATAATCTCATAATTTCTTCATGGCCTCCTGCACACTGGGGGTCACCAAACAGCCCTCCACACCTGCTGGTGTTATTCCTACAACTCTTCCCCAGGGCCCTCAAAACCGGAGTCGGACCTTTTCTTGGCTTCCTGCTGCTAAAAGCCAAACAAAGGGAAGTGAGAGAACATCATTTATAAAAGCCTCTTTAGAGAGTGTCAGGATGGGAGTCAGTGTCTACAAGACATTTATCTCTGGAGGAAAACAATCTCTCAAAGCACATACCTTGGCCTCCAACATGGATAGGTTTATAGGTAAACATGGTTTAACTGTAACCTTTAGCCACCGTAGCTCCAGGCAGACTTTCATTTCCCATTCTTCAGTTGTGAGCATTGATTCCTGCTCTGTGGCCAGTACTTTCTCAGGTGAGCAGGGAAGGTTGGGTCCACAGACATTTGAGTGCATCGACGGGGAGAATGAGAGCCTGAGAGTGCTACCCATGCTGTTGGCCCTCAGCCACATCACATTCCTGCTGGCCCTCTGCACCTCACTCCCCATAATTCCTTCTTGGGCTCTCACATTCTGCTATTACCACAGGGAATAGAGAGGTGGAGAGTTTATAAAACCACGTGGCTCTGCATGACCGTACATATCTTTCCCATTTAGTTAAAACAGTAGCAGTGATGTCCATGACATTCCCGTCCCCACACCTGGGATCATCCCCACAACCCAGGATCAAAAAGCCGTGCAGTTACCAGAAACATCTTTACAACAGAGTTAAGAGGAATTTCAGATGTGTTCTTTGATTCCTATAGGATCTTGCTCCCACTTAATACACTGGGATGTCATCATCATATCAAATTTCACAAGCATCTGCAGTGTTCAGTAGATCTTGAGTGGTAACCCCAATCCTGTCATTTTGTTGGTGGTGCTACTCATGGAGCCATGTCCTGGGTGAATTTCGCCAGAACTCATGTGTGATTTTTTTTCTCCCCACTATCAACACCACAACTTTCCTATATCCTCTCTCACTGATGAGAGAAGTAGAGAAGGCAAACTGTTCCAGGTTATTTTTCAAAATAAAAAAAATTTTTTTTCAGATATTTAAAACCATGATGGGTGAGATAATGACATAAACACATTTTAGTCTTAAAAACATCACCCCTTATCCCTATAAAGGGATTCTTTATTTTTGATCCTCAGTACGTGCCCTCTTTAATACCCATCACCAGGCTAACCCATCCCCCCGCACCCCTCCCCTCTAGAACCCTCAGTTTGTTTCCTCAGAGTCCATAGTCTTTCATGGTTCGTCTCCCTCTCCGATTTCCCCCGCTTCATTTTTCCCTTCCTACTATCTTCTGGGTTTTGGGTTTTTTTTAACATATAATGTATTATTTGTTTCAGGGGTACAGGTCTGTGATTCATCAGTCTTACACAACTCACAGCGCTCATCATAGCACATACCCTCCCCAATGTCTATCACCCAGCCACCCCATCCCTCCCACCCCACCCCCCACTCCAGCAACCCTCAGTTTGTTTCTCAGAGTCCATCATCTCTCATGGTTCGTCTCCCCCTTCAATTCCCCCCCTTCATTTTTCCCTTCCTACTATCTTCTGTTTTTTTTTTTTTTTTTTTTAACATATAATGTATTATTTGTTTCAGGGGTACAGGTCTGTGATTCATCAGTCTTACACAACTCATAGCGCTCACCATAGCATATACCGGCCCCAAATAAAGAATCATACATATGCATTGCCACAGACACAAAAATTAGCCCCACCTCATACAAAAAGCTCCAAAAATATGTCAGTGTATACACGAATTTAAACTCAACAAAAAAGAAAGGATGCAAAGAACAAATTTCTAAAGCTCAAAACCAGAGTGCATTGCAATGAATTTAGTTATGAGAATAAAATATTCCTCGGTCCGGAACATCCTCCATCAATCCACAAACTACCTGCAAAAATCCTTCCCACTTCAACTGTGCTAAAACAGTAGCAGCTCAGTAAAGTCCAATTTGTCATCCCCTACTGTCCTGCCAGGGGCAATTATATCACTCTTACCTGTGGGTTTTCATGTCTATTTTAGATAGCATATATCAGGTTTGCTATGTAAATATCTGTTCCCTCAACTAAGTTATAAAGTTTTCATAATGAGTAAGTGGCATATAGTAGATATTTCATAACTGTCCAATAAATTGCTTGATGTATTAAATCAAAGAACACAGCCTTTTTTAAAAAGAGATTTTATTTATTGATTGATTAACTTATTTGAGAGACAGCAAGAGTGAGAGAGCACAAGCAGGGGGAGCAGCAGATGGAAGGGGAGAAGCAGGCTCCCCCCTGAGCACGGAGCCCAATGAGGGGCTTGATCCCAGGACCTGAGGAGAAGGCAGATGCTTAATCTCAGGAAATAAACTGAGGTTTGCTGGAGTGGTGGGGGATGGGAGGCATGGGGTGGCTGGGTGATAGACACTGGGGACGGTATGTGCTATGGTGAGCGCTGTGAGTTGTGTAAGACTGTTGAATCACAGACCTGTACCTCTGAAACAAATAATACATTATATGTTAAAAAAAAAAAAAAAAAGAAGATAGTAGGAAGGGAAAAATGAAAGGGGGGAAATCGGAGGGGGAGACGAACCATGAGAGACTGTGGACTCTGAGAAACAAACTGAGGGTTCTAGAGGGAAGGGGGGCGGGGGGATAGGTTAGCCCGGTGATGGGTATTAAAGAGGGCACGTACTGAGTGGAGCACTGGGTGTTATACGCAAACAATGAATCATGGAACACTACATCAAAAACTAATGATGTAATGTATGGTGATTAACATAACATAATAAAATAAAATTAAAAAAAGAAAAAAAAGAAGGCAGATGTTTAACCGATGAGCCACCCAGGCACCCCCAAAGAACACAGCCTTAACTAAAACAGAAAAAGTCTACTTGATCGCTCAACTTAGAAGCCTTAGTAGTTAGAGACACAAAATTAAAAAGTATGTGGCTGCCTTCCATAGCCAATATTTGACATGTAAAATAGCACTAATGCATTTTGCTTGGGAGACAACCCAGTATGGATGGCAGGGCTCTGACTATACAATTTGTGGGTCTCAGTTCAAAGTGAAAATGCAGGGCGCCCCTTACATAAAGTGGGAAGAAAGTGCTGTTAAAGTTACTAAGTTAATAAAGTCTTTTCCTTTCCTTTGCAGCCTTTTTCGCTATTCATCATAGTGTTTTTTATTTGCGATTTAATATAATTCTAAGTAAAGAAAAATTAAAATTTTTAATAATTAGGATGAATTTTAACATTTATCTTTATATTGTGCAATGCTAGTTTTAAATGCAAATAAAAGAGCATTTAATTCGTAGGCAGAAACACTGAAATTACACGTGTGTTAACTCATATATGCATATATATTTCATTCTTACCAAAACAGCATAAACAATGAACTGAACTAACTCAACTGTTAGTGAAAAAATGCACTTTTTGATATGTACAGATTCTACCAACCCTTTCTACCTTCAGCTTTCTGATGAATAATGAAGAACTAAAAAGAAAAAAAAAATAACTGAATTGTCCTATCTTTCCTTTATCCTCCTATGTCGCCATTTTCAGCGTAAGTGGTTGGTAGGAAGTAATATAAGTAAGAAAGTATGTAAGATTCCTTAGTTGTTCCCGTTTCTTACAATGTCATTATCTTCTTGATACATTTTGTTTTATTTAAGTAGGCTCCGTGCCCTGTGTGGACTCAATGTGAGGCTTGAACTCAAGACCCTGAAACTAAGACCTGAGCTCTATCAAGAGTTGGACGCTTAACCAACTGAGCCACCCAGGCACAAGTTCTAGACCAAATGAAAAGCACGGCCTCTCAGGACTGTCCACGGAGGGGCCACTGGAATTCTGAACATGGGACATTGTGTACATTATAAATGAACGGGGCAGCAATGAATGGAAGATATATGTACTGCACGTATCACACATGTCCCATTGTCCCACTGGGTTTCAATTATCAAATACAAGTTCAAAGATAAAATTATCAATAATTTCAAGACAGTAACAGCAGAGTATTAAATGAAGCATGGACCCTTCGGAACCACACACCCATGGACCTGATCAATTGGTTCATGCTCTACACAATATGAGCCCATAACTTGGAGGTGAAGTCCACTGAGGTATCCATTACCAACAGACAGTTACCATGCCAGCTTCTCACATGTCTGTTAAAACAGACTTTCAACTTATCTCATTTTCACTTTCAGGTGGAAATGTCCTCATCCACTCACACTGGACTTCTGGAAGATTGCTACAAAACCGAGGAGTGTTTGGGGCTATGCTGAGCATATTCCTAGTTCCAAAGTTTTCTATGCCTTTAAGAGCCTGGCTTAGTAAGCAGAACATTCCCCAGCAGAGTGCAGTGAGAAGGAATGCGTGTCCCATGAAGCCCTAGCTGGGCTTCTGCCCGCCTAAGCCTTGTTGAATTCTCGTCATGAGCAGGAGATTGCAAGCCCTAAGATGTTAAGCACAATTTTGGTAGAAATCCGAAGGTGGAAACCTTCTCCATCACCGACAATGGGGCTTGCTCAGCTGATAATAGAACTGCCACTGCTGCCTGAAAAAGATTACTGTTAGCATTTTGGAAAAGGCAGTCGAGTGACCTTTCTTTCGGAGAGCCAAAGACCCAAAGTGTCTGACAGCTTTGCTGATGGATTTTTTTTCTTCTTTTTTCTTTCCACACCTGGGATTCAAGAGGCATTAAAGCACTTTCAAGCCAAAGGAGCTATCCTCATCTCCATGGAGCTTTTCACATGGCGTTCTACCACTCAGCAATTAATTAGATTATGACTGATTATTATTTACTTTTCCTGTCACTTCATTCTACCAACAGAAGCTTACGCCATCCTCCCAAAGAGCATTTCTGTTTATTAATAGGCTCCTCTTAACTTTTGGTGAATGTTAGATTTCAATGAAACATGATGAATAGGATGTAATACCAGCATTAATGTCAGTGTAAAGTAAGAAAGGTAAAATAACTAAAAGATTATTTTTTTGCTCCCTGCAAAAAATTACCCCAGTATGGGCGGCTGATTTTTTTGTCAGTTTTATTGAGGCATAATTTGTATACAGTAAAATTCACCAATTTATAATATACAATTCGACGAGTTTTGACAACTGTATATCACCACCACAGCATGATACAGAACATTTCTTCGCTCTACCCACGCTATGCCACTTTGTAGTAAATACATCTGATTTCTGCCACTATAGTATTGCCCTTTTAAGAAGTTCATGTAAGTGGATTCGTATAGCATGTACTCATTTATGACTGGCCTCTTTCACTTGGCAAGACGCTTTTGAGCTTCAACCATCCTGTATGTCTTAGTTTATTCCTTCTTATTAACGAGTAGAATCAATTATATGGTTATACCCCAATTTGTTTATCCATTTGCCTGTTGATGGAAATTTGATGTATTCCCAATCTGAAACCATCATGAAAAAAAGCTGCTATGAACATTTTTGTACTAGTTTTTTAAAAAGATTTTATTTATTTATTTGAGAGAGAGAACACACAAGTGAGAGAGAGAGCACGCACACGTGTGCACGCACACAAATTGAGAAGGGAGGCAGAGGAAGAGGGAGAAGCAGACTCCCCGCTGAGCAGGGAGCCCGATGGGAGGCTCCATCCCACGACCCTAGGATCATGACCTGAGCCGAAGGCAGTCACTTAACTGACTGAGCCACCCAGGTGCCTCTGTACTCGTTTTTGAAGGGATGTATGATTTTATTTCCTTTAGGCAAAACTCTAGGAGTAGACCTGCTGGGTCATATGGTAAGTGTATGCTTAACTTTATAAGAAGCTGCCATACTGTTTTCCAGTGCAGCTATAACACTTCTCATTCCCACCAGCTATGTATGAGATTGTTAACATTTCCCCAGCAACACTTCTCATCGTCAGTCTTTTGGATTAAAACCATTCTGGCGGGTATGCAGAGGCATCTCCTGGTGGTATTTATTTGCATTTTCTTAATAATGCATGATGTTGAGCATCCTTTTGTAAGCTTATTGGTCATCTACGAAACTTTTGCCTCACTTTTTTCAGTGAACTATCCTTTTATTATGGAGTTGTAAGAGTTTATATATATGTACGTATACACACACACACACACACACACACACACTGGATATATCATATAGTTTGCAAATATTATATCTCAGCCAGTGCCTTGACATAATGTTCCTGCAAGAATCTTTTGAAGAGCAAAAGTTTATAATTTTGATGAAGTTTAATTTGTCCATTTTTCTTTTATAGTTCCTACTTTTTATGTTCAATTTAAAAAAAATCTTTGCCAACACAAGGTCACAAATATTTTCTCTTTTTTTTTTTTAAAGGTTTTTTTATTTACTCATATTTACTGTTTCAAGTGCCCATCATTCTTCTGTATGGATTCAAATATAATATCATTTTCTTTTTATCTGAAAAACTTTTGTCAATGTCTTCTCCTGTGCATATCTGCTGGTAATGGATCCACTCAGCTATTGTTAGTCTGGGAAAGTCTCTTATTTTACTTAATTTTTCAAAGCTCTTTTTGCTGGGTATAGAGTTCTAGATCTATGTTTTCTTTTTTTTTTTTCCTTTCAGGATTTTAAAGATGCTACTCCATTGTCTTCTGACATGCATGACTACTTAAAGGAAATCTTTTTTTTTTTTAAAGATTTTATTTATTTATTTGAGAGAGAGAATGAGAGACAGCGCGAGAGGGAAGAGAGTCAGAGGGAGAAGCAGACCCCCCGCTGAGCAGGGAGCCCGATGCGGGACTCGATCTTGGGACTCCGGGATCATGACCTGAGCCGAAGGCAGTCGCTTAACCAACTGAGCCACCCAGGCGCCCCTACTTAAAGGAAATCTAATGCCATTCTTATCATGGCTGATCTGTATACGGAATGTGCCTTTTCTCTCTGGCTGCTTTTAAATTTTTTCTTTATCATTGGTTTCCATAAATTTGAGTGTGGCGTTCGTTGGCATGTTCTGTCTGTTTGGGTCTCAGTGAGATTGCTGGATCTGTGAGTATACAGTTTTCAACACATTTGGATCCATTTTGGCCCTTATTTCTTCAAATGATTTTTCTGTTCTCTCTTCTCTCTCCACTCTTTCTGATAATCCAGTCAAACATAAAGTAGGACCCTTTATATTGTACCACAACTCCTTAATGTTCTTACTCTTCTCTCAATCTCTTTTATCTCTCTGTGTTTCACTTTGGTTGTCTTTTTTGCTATTTTCAAATTTACTACTCTTTTCTCCTGCAGTGTCTAATCTGCTACTAATCCTATTCAGTGTATTTTGTGTGTGTGTGTGTGTGTGTTCAATTTTTTAATCTCAAGAAGTTTTACTTGTATCTTTTATATCATTTCATTTCTCTCCTTATTAGTATAAGGTTTTTCTCTATGCTTTCAAGATATGGATTATATTTATGATAAATGTTTTAAGTTATCTAGTAAATCTATCATCTGTCAATTCTGGACCCCCTTCTTTCTCCCCCTGGGTATTCATAGTATTTTCTGGCTTCTTTGAATGCCTGATCATTTGTTATTGATGGTTGGCATTGTGTTTTATATTGATTGGTTGTATTGGGAACAGCCTAAATACAACAACTAGATTTTGTTGTATTCATTTAAGTATTATTGGTATTTTATTCTGGGATTCAATTAGGTACTTGAAATCATACTGATCAGTTTTAGAGTTCTGTTTAAGCTTTTTAAAGGTGAATCCAAAGCAGCTTTTAGTCCATAGCTAATTCGGCCCCAATACTGAGGAAATACCCTGAGGACTCTACATGATGAGCTGTGTTTCTCTATTCTGACTACTTAGAATGAAAACTTATTTCCAGCCTGTGTGAGCTATGGCTTTCATCCCTCAACTTCTTTCTAGTTTTTTCCCCTGACCTTGGGTAGTTTCCTCCCATGCATGCACAAATCAATACTCAGCCAAATACTCCAGGGAATCCCTTGGCAGAGCTCTCTGCATCTCTTTTCTGGCCGCCCAGTTCTAGCCACCTTGCCTTCTACAAACTACAAACTCTGACTCTTTAACTCAGCAAAGCTGCTTGGTTCCGTTGAGCTTCTGCTCTCTAGCAGACTGAACACTCTCATTAGATAGTAAACTAGGGCAGTCATAGGGCTCACTCCATTTGTTTTATTTTCTTCTGGTATCACTGATCTATGTTGCTTGTTTTCCAAAGTATGGAAACTGCTTTTCATATGGTTTTCCTGTTTCCTAGTTATTTAACGTAGGATGGTAAATACTATCCCTGGTATTCCTTTATGCCAAAAGCATTAGTCTTGATGTATCTGTTTTTAATGTAGGGAAAATTGTAACAGCAACTGTTGACCATACCTAATGGGAAAACTACATGTCTGCACTCAGGTATTTTTAACAGAAACTCAAGAGTATTAACTCAAGAGCCAGTTCATACTGTTGAGTTTATAATTTGCTACAAATATACAGAACTGATATATCTCTAGATATATCTCATGCCAAAGTTGCTGAGACATTGAAAGGAGGAAGGACTGAAATTTTCTCTAATTGCTCCTTTGCTTCCTTTCACTAAGATTATGATACCAACTAGTGGTAGCAATTTAGTTAAAATCAACATGTTATTCAAAGTGTCACCTCTAATTTTTATTGACTATTTCCTTTTTTTAGAAAAAAATATATTCATTAAGTATCACCCATGTGTAAAACAGTATGTTAGCTACTGGGAGAACACAAGGGGATAAATTATACACAATCTCAACTACAAGGAACTTATGGCATACTATCACTTTAACATAAAGCAGAATAAAATAAGCCCTATGACAAAAATAGAGGATATTAATATGAGTATACAGAGAAGCCAATTATTACTCTGACTTAGAGACTGAATAACTTCTATGGAGTGTTTTCTTGGCTAGGCATCTGAAGTGCCTCATATGTATCATCACATTTAATCCTCAAAAATATTCTATGAGATGGATGCTATTAATATCTTCCTTTTACTCACAACAAAACTGAGACCCAGAGAGGGTAACTTGCTCAAAAATCACAAATATATGGCAAATTCAGAGTTTGAACTAAGACAATCAAGTTCTGACACTAATTATAGTAGGAAAGAGTCCACAAACACTGCCACTGAGCTGAATTTCTTTCAGCCACCAAATATTAGTCTATTTCAACATCATACTGTATGGCTAAAATATTTCCCAGAGCAATATCACTCAGGTTTGCGGGCTTCCATTCCATCTCAAGTTCCAAAAGCAAGGGCAGTCTTGACAACAATATAGATTCAGCATTTTGAATATCTGGTTATGCTAAGAGACCATATCATTCTCTTGCCTTCCTTATCAGACTGTATCTCTGACATAGACCAAGCCACTACGGGCATTTCAGGTTTCAAGGTTATTTTATATCATTTGGACATGGAGGAAGTATCAATCAGTGCCAGCAATTGTCTCTCAAACAACATGTATCTTACAACAACAATGTCTGTAAACTTTCTGATCCAAATCCCAGTGGACCCTGCTAGGAGTCACTAATGGGTTTTGCCAAAGGCTCCAATCTGTGTTAAGTGGGACTTGCAGATACTTTAAAACTATTTCTGAGTCTGGATCATAAGAACCAAAAGGCATTGATTAAGCCACTGTTTCTTGCAACTCAGACATAGCCTGATGTTGTTCAGGCCCCCATTGAAATACAGTCTTTATTCAGGCAGTTTTACGTCTAGGAGCTAGCAATATTTCCAAATGTGGAATATACATGTATAACCATCTGTGATTATCCAACAGTAAGCAGTGGGTCATCTACCTGAACTTGCTCCTCTATTCTGCAGCATTCAAAATCAAGGAGACTGCTCTTAGCTTAAGTCTCTCTCACAACTCATTTTATTAAAGGTTCTTCAGAAAACTGTCATATTGGTCCACAAAATGAGACAACTCCTTCACACTACATCCCCTGGTTTCAATAGTTTTTTTTTATTTCTCCCTATCCCCTAACTCCTAGACTACCTACCTGACTGGTGACCATAGGCATAGAGATGTTATCTGTTGTGGTAATATATATTTTTCCCCCCTTGGTAGTGGCTCTGAGGCCAGTGGCCATAGCTTAGACCAGCCCAAATCTGACCATAGCATAGTGCTATAATCTGCCCTAATATTCTCCCTTAATTTCATCTTGGTTATAAAAAATAATAATAATCAAGATGAAAAATAATCAAGGGATTGGATGTACACCTTGTTTCTCATTATCTTGTATTTCCCTAAGTATACAGTGAGCCAATTCCTCAGGAGCTGAGTCAATCACTTCTGAATTTCAGAGGCAACTTTTGTCTCTAGGAGCCGATGGCAGTGTGGCTCCTGCTTCATAGTATGGGTGACCGGGTAGCCATCCAACCATCAAGAGCTTGTCATTCTCTCTTTTCCCAGACAATGCTTTCTCCATGTTTCAGTGAGTCAGGGATAGTCTGGCAAATCCCACTTCAGATGCCAACCGTATTGCACGTCCTCCAGACCACCTCTGCCTCAATGATTTGCTGAGTCACTAAGCACAGACTCAGAAATTTTGTCATATTCATGGTTTGCAGTGAGTAATTACAGTGAAAGTATACTGTTTAACAACGGTGTCAACATGGACACACTTAGACTCCCAGTAATGACACATGACAACACATGTACAGTGTTGCCAATCAGGGAAACTCATCTGAACCTTGGTGTCCGGGGCTTTTATTGGTGGTCATTCATGTAGGCAAGCAGTGTCTGCATAACTGATCACAACTATTCAAACTCCAGCCTCCCAGAATGAAAACAGGCATTCACCATAAATCATATTGTTAACATAAACTATTAGATCAAACTGGTATAACGTGGCTCAAGGCCTCAGTCATACCAAAACATTCTTATCGGGAAGATTATTTCAAGGTCTCAGAGCTTATCTCCCAGAAACCAGCCAAAGGCCAGTCTTGAAGAAAGGCCTTACTTGGGAATGTGTGAGCTTTGAGTAGCCTTGGCCGGCTGAGTTAACCCTTTCCTACACACATCTTAGTCACACTGCTGAAAATTGAAGGTAAAGAAGAGACTTCTGAAAGCAGAGAAAAATGACACACACTATATAGGTGACAAGGATATGGATTACCTGTCTTCTCATCAGATACAACAGAAATCAGAACACAATGGAATCGCATCCTTAAAATGCTGAAAGACAGTAAAAACTGTCAACCAAAAACTTTGTATCTGATGAAATGATCTTTGAGAAAGGATGGTGAATAAAGGCATTTTTGGGGAAATGATAAATCTGATAAAATTTGCCACAATTCAAAAAAAGAACTTCAGGCTGAAAATTATATCAGATGGACACTTGAATACACAGAAAGGGAGGAAAAGCATTATAAATAGTAAATATGAGGGTAACTATAAAAGACATGTTTCTTTTGAGTAAATAACCAACAAGGAAACCCTGTCACAGCCAGTCAACTCGTACTAAAGATTCAATAACAGCAGCATTATTCCTCCCAGAGAACATTTACAAGAATTAAAAGCAGAATTTCCCAAGAGCTGATATACAGAGAAAGTTGAAATGTGGGCAATTATAACTAAGAGAGATGAACAATAGTTTATCAACACCCGTATAGTACAACTTTCAGTACTTTACAGTTTTGAAAGCCTTTACAGTTTTGAAAGAATTCTTCATACCTTTTTTCAGAGAAAGGGGCTTATTTTTATTTTTATTTTATTTTATTTTGTTTTGTTTTGTTCTGTTTTGTTTTGTTATGTCATGCTATGTTAGTCACCATAGTCACCATACAATACATCATTGGTTTTTGATGTAGTGATCCACGATCCATTGTTTTCGTATAACACCCAGTGCTCCACTCAGTACGTGCCCTCCTTAATACCCATAACTGGGCTAACCCATCCCCCCACCCCCCTCCCCTCTAGAACCCTCAGTTTGTTTCTTGGAGTCCATAGTCTCTCATGGTTTGTCTCCCCTTCATTTTTCCCTTCCTTCTCCTAATGTCCTCCATGCTATTCCTTATGTTCCACAAATAAGTGAAACCATATGATAATTGACTTTCTCTACTTGATTTATTTCACTTAGCATAATCTCCTCCAGTCCCATCCATGTTGATGTAAATGTTAGAGAGGCTGTGGAGAAAGGGGAACCCTCTTACACTGTTGGTGGGAATGCAAGTTGGTACAGCCACTTCAGAAAACAGTGTAGATGTTCCTCAAAAAATTAAAAATAGAGCTACCCTATGACCCAGCAATTGCACTACTGGGTATTTACCCAAAGACACAGATGTAGTGAAAAGAAGGGCCATAGGCACTCCAATGTTCACAGCAGCAATGTCTGCAATAGCCAAACTGTGGAAAGAGCCGAGATGCCCTTCAACAGATGAATAAAGAAGATGTGGTCCATACATACAATGGAATATTACTCAGCCATCAGAAAGGATGAATACCCAACTTTTACATCAACATGGATGGGGCTTACATTTATTTTACACAAAATTCTAACCTTGCTTGCCCATAGCAGAGTAAATGCAATAAATCAGAAGGAGGAACAGTACCATTAGTAGCTGATACTTACTGGGGAAAAACAGTTGTTTAGAGCCTGCGTAAAGAAGAGGTCAGAAAATAATTGTAAAATATTCAAATTTAAGAATTCAAACAAAAAATAAGACTATTTATTGAGGGAATAAAATATTTTACACTTAAAGAAAATGCTGAAATATCAAAAAATGAGGAAAACTTGAGGTTTAATATTTCAGTTCCTGAAATCAACTGTGAAGTCAACTGTGATATATTTGAGAAAATAAATGCTTTACATGTGATAAATATTGCATTTAAATGTATAAGCTTCAGTTATTTAGAGAATGTACTCATGTGCATTTCCCCAAAGCTAGATGATCCTGTGCTACTTTAATTACACAAATGACCACCTGGCTCACACATAACACATGCATGCATACATATGGTACATACACTCAGAAGAATTTATTGACTCTCAAACCACGATAAGGAAATTTATTCTCAAGTTGCAAATACCAATTATTTTCTAGCTCATTAAAAAAATTCCCCTTTCAAAAAACTATGTCAAATATATCTCTGCATCATATATTCCAGAAAATATGGCAAATGGCAAATATTCTGCAATTAGAGAGGGATAAGATATTGAACTTTTAAAGAAACTGACCATTTTAACACTAAGAAACCTACTGATCATTTCTGTTTTCATGGCAAAAGAAAAATATATTGGGCAACTCCAACCATTAGAGAAATACTAATAGTTGATAGGTTACAAATGTGTTAACAGCTCTTTCACCATGACACATGAGGGTTACACACAGAAGTTTATTATTGAAAGATCACTAACTGCTTACAACTAGGCCCAGAAATAAACATTTGCATATATGGTCAAATGATTTTTGACAAGCATGTCAAAACCATTCAGTGGGAGAAAAGACAGTCTTTTTAACAAATGGTGCTGGAAAAACTGAATATTCACATGCAAAAGAAAGAAGTTAGCCCTTACCTCACCCATATACAAAAATTAACTCAAAATAGATCAAAGACCTAAACATAAGAGCTACAACTACAAAACTCTTAGAAGAAAAATAAGGCAAATACGTATTTGCCTTATTAGATTTAGCAATGGATTGGATTTAGCAATGATTTCCTGGATAGAATAGCAAAGGGACAGGCAACAAAAGAAAAAAAAAATAAACTGGATTTCATGAAAATTTCAAAATTGTGTGCATTCAAAGGGCACTATCAACAAAGTGAAAAAGTAACCCACAGAATGAGAAAAAATAGTTGCACATCATATTTCTGATAAGAGGTTAATAACTAGAATGTATAGAGAACTCCTAAAAATCACCAAGGAAAAAACAAACTATCCAATTCAAAACTGGGCAAAGGACTTACCTAGATAGTTCTCTAGAGAAGACATATAAATGGCCAATAAGCACATGAAAAAGATGCTCAAATCACCGTTAGGGGAATCAAATCAAAACCACAATGAGATTCTACGTCACAACTATTAGCCTGCTACTCAAAAATCAATCAATAAATAATAAGTATTAGCAAGGATATAGAGAAATTGGAGCCCTTGGGCACTGTTGGTGGGTAAGCCATCACAAAAAGAAGAATAACATATGATTCCAATTATATGAGGTAGGTAGAGGAGTCAGATTATAGAGACAAAAAGTAAAACGGGAGAGGGAGGAATGGGGAGTTATTGTTTACGGGTACAGAGTTTAGTTTTGCCTGATGAGAAAAGTTCTGTAGATGAATGGTGGTGGTGATTCTACAACAATAAAAATATACTTAATACCACTGCACCTGAAAATGATCACAATGGTAAATTTTATGTTCTGTGTATGTAACAACGAAAAGAATGGAGCAAAATGCAAAGCTTACTGTCCAAAAATATCTGTAACCCAAATTCAGCCAGAAAGCTGCAAATTATCTTATCAAACCTTATTTAAGTAATTCTTTACTTGTAATTAGGCTCCAGATGCTCTCTTTCCCCACTCAGTTCTTGCAAACTTTTTCTCTCTCACCCCTCCACCCTTTGCACAAAGTTCCCCTGGTCCTGTGACAGGAAGTGGTTTCTTCACATAATGAAAAATGTCCTCAGGAATTCAGCCCTCCTTTGTGTAACAAGACAGATTCAATGCTGGCTTTTAAAGGAGGTGGGGATTTTTGTGTAGGCCCCCAGAGCATCCCTTGAAAGCCTGGCAATACCAGAAATGGCTGTCTCAGTCCATCTGTCAGACATAAATCATGCACAAGATAGACTGCAAAGTAAATTGAAGTATTTACTTCCTCACAGGCAAAGTGTGTAGGAAGCCAAAGAAAATCAAGTCACCTTTCAGCCTTGCTATTCAGTTTCTGGGCCTCCATGTCTATTTCTTGTTGAGCAAAAATGTTAATGCAGAGACATATATGCACATATATGCACAGGTAAGATCTGAGCAAAGTAAAAGTTTCAAGTTCAATTCCTATTCTTCGTGATGAATTTAGATGTTCCCCTTCTTGACATGCTTTGCATTCTGGACCTCCACAGGTAAACACAGAGAAGTTATTTAATAGAGTAGATTAATGGAAACTGGGAAAAGTTGGGGAGGAAAAAGAAAGTTTATAAAACTTTATAGTACTTTGAATTTAAGCCCATTTCTGACCACAAGGTGAAGTTATTATAGGGTAATATGTCCTTGGCTGTCTTTGAAAGTACATCATGCTAAACTGAATGGCAATTCACAGACTAAGAAATACAGTAGCCAATAAACTTGAAGAATGGCTCAACTTTATCTAATAAGAAATATACAAAAAAAAGTATCACATTTCATCTTTCAAATTTGTTTAATGATAATCATCAATTCTGGCAAGAACATAGAAAAACAGATATTATCACACACTACCAGGGAACAGAGCAATTTCTACTCCTGATTGTAGGGCAATTTGTATTAGAAAAGAAGACCCTTAGAAATGTTCTATTCATTGACCCAGTAGATCTTCTAGAAATTTAACCTATGAGATTAATCTACAACATGCCCAAAGATGGATTTAAATAAAAGGGAGAAAAATGACAGCATACAGGGAATTTGAGTAACAGAGTATAGATAAACATCTATATGATGGGAAGATAGAAAAAAAATCAAATGCATCAGTATCTTTCAGTTGTGCATAATTTATTTGGAATGGGGGCATTCTCTGGGGAAAAAAGTGTACCTAAACTAAAATTAAATGAAAACATATACTAATTCTTACACGGGTGGTCATTAGGCAAAAAATAAACAAAAAACAAACAAACCCCCCAAAATATCTATCAGTGCTTAGGTTGTTATAAAGTCACGATTTGAAAACAAGGTTTACTCTAGCATTATGAGCTGAATTGTGTCCCCCAAATTAATATGTTGAAGTCCTAAATCCTAGTATCTCAGAATGTGGCTGTATTTGGAGACAGGGCCTTTAAAGAGTTAATTAAGTTATGGATGATGGGTATTTTTTTTTAAAGATTTTATTTATTTATTTGAGAGAGAATGAGATAGAGAGCATGAGAGGGGGGAGGGTCAGAGAGAGAGGCAGACTCCCTGCTGAGCAGGGAGCCCGACGTGGGACTCGATCCTGGGACTCCAGGATCATGACCTGAGCCAAAGGCAGTCGCTTAACCAACTGAGCCACCCAGGCGCCCTGGATGATAGGTATTAAGGAGGGCACGTATTGAATGGAGCACTGGGTGTTATATGCAAACAATGAATCATGGAACACCACATCAAAAACTAATGATTTAATGTATGGTGACTAACATAATAAAATTAAATTTAAAAAAAATTACTCAACATTCCCAAAATCTGTACTAATGTTTTCAGGCAAATAGAACACAGACCTACTGTTCCATGGGCCATGCTTCTGAGTAAAATTGGCTTAAAGTTCATCTTGTCCAACCCCTTCAATTTATAGCTAAGAAAACTGAGGTCCTGAGAAGTTCAACAACCTCCACAGTATCAGGAAGCTTGTTGGATTTCCCTACAGGAATCATGTTTCATTCAACCTTAAATAAGTCACCAAAATCCTCAATCCATTTCCTTTCCAACTATGCTAATATCAGCCTGATCTCTCCCAGTTTTTCCTCCAAGAGGTATATGTCCACTCCTGACATCACTAATGCTTAGGAAAATGGAGTCATTTAATTATCTTGTTCAGAAATTCTACCCCTTCTCTCAATATATTACTTTTGTCACCTGTGAGAGATTCTTGCCTTCTGTACAGACACCTTGTTTTCATGTTCTTGAAACATCTTATTATCAATCCTCTTGTGCAATTTTCCCTTCATTTTCCACCTTTGATTTGTCTGAGCTTTTGTACACTCTCTAAATTTATTCTGTAATCTCTTCCAGCCTCTTCTATCCCGAATATTTTATATCTTGCATATGCCTCTTGCTCACCCTTGATTACTCTCAGCTCTGCTCCTTCATTTACATCGTCTCTATAAAGCCTGTATTGTGTTTATCATTCAATGGTTTGCATAGCCCCCGGGGCATATATTAATTTTTGTTCGACTGCTTGCCATTTCCCTCTGCATCCTTTACTTGCATCAACATGTCTTATTTGTTCTCAATCATCACAGTCTATATTACTCAAAATATTGATTTAAAGTTTAAAAAATATTCCTGTGAGGACTGTTTATTTGTAACCCTAAAATTATCTCCAATTTTTGCTTGTGAGTAATGATGGTACCTATCACCTTTTTTCCAGTAGTTTTGCAGCTGACCAACTGTATGATGTTAGGCTAGTCATTTAAATTCCATAGGCCTTTTTCTTTATCTGTTATATCAAATGGTTGAACTAAATATTTTACAGGTCCCATCTGGCATTAACATTCTAAATTCTAAATGTTTACTGTGTCATTCATCTATCTCTGAAAGAGATGGCTTAATCAATCATAATTTTTGGAATATTCTATTGTTTCTCCAGCCATCTGATCCTACCCATCTTTCAAGGTTAGTATCAGATCTCATAGCTCCATTAAGTCATCCCTAATTATTCCAGCCCACACTTACCTCTCCATATTATAATTCCTCAGAGAGTCATGTCTTGTATTGATTATTTGGCTTTTAAATAGCAATTGAAAAACATATCTAAGTTTACTATCTCCTCAGTGAATACTCTTTGATGGCAGTCACTATGAAGTGAAGTCATTACAATACTAATATAAAGTATTAGTATATACTACAGTATATAGTATTAGTATTAATAGTATATATTAATATAGTAATAATATTGTATAATATATTGTATAATATATTGTATAACAGTAATAATTATTACTATTATAATAAATAATAATTATATATATTATATAATATAAATATATAAGTATATATTATACAAATATATATAATATATATTATATATTAGGTAACACATGAAATTGCCCTTTTTTGTAAGTAAAAAAATGATTGAATACCAACAACTTCATGTTTTCAATCTAATATATAAATTTAGTTAATTAAAACTATTGAGCACCTACAACTCGATATTGTGCTGACTAATGTCATATATGGCATTTCATTTAATAGTGAAAACAGGCTATGAGCTAAAGATTGTCATTTCCATTTTACAAACAAGGTAACTGGAGGGCATAAATAATTTTCCAAGATCATAGCTGAAAATAGTTAGAACCAGGAATTACAGTCAGGTCTACTCGAGAGTTCTTTCTCGAATTTCCTAGCACATAGCACAGAACAGGCAAATATTGATTTCCAACTTTGAGAATTGCAGTTGTAAAAACAAACAAACAAAGCCAGACAAACAGAAAAAAAAACCTTTGAATGTCATTTAGTGCTGTACAATAGAGAGCAAACATTTACAACTTAAGTTGGTGATTTGGTTCCGATTGACTCTAAAAATATGACTAAGATTTTAACTAAGCCAATAACCACTTTCCTATTGCTAAAAACCTTGAGAGATATATAATTCAGTACCTCCCCTTCCAAATGGTTAAATAATTGGTACATTATTCTATAATATAGTATGTAGCCATTTAGAAAATAAGCTGGTAGCTCCATAAGAGCCAACATAGAAGGATACAGATGATATACTGATGAGTGAGGAAGGAATGTTGTTGAAGAACAAAATTATAATATTCCATTTAGAGGTTTAGAAAATCTATAAATCTGCCTTTTTGGTAACATGAGAATAGATACATTTAATTATGTTTGTGTATACAAAAAATAATATTTGGAAGGATATATAAAGTGTTCATCAAATGGTGCTTGTCTGTGTAAAATTAAAGTAGAAATAGAAAGTAAAAGGCAAAGAAGTTTTCTTTTACTTTTTATTCTTCTAGACTGTTTGCATCTTTTTTTTTTAACAATTCTGTTCTTTTGTCTAATAGGGGAAAAAAAAGAGGAACATTCAATCAACCATCCACTTTAATGATAAACTACCTTCCCTATTAGGAATGTAGCTATACGGTTCATGTAAGTTCCTTGTGTTGTAAAAAGTGCATGTTCTAACACTGACTGTAACATAGAAGACTACACTTGGCCATGTCTCTTTATTTCATGTGTCATATTTCTCATTCCTATCATGATCACTGTCATTCCCCAGCGAACAACCAACAGTAATTCTGCAATGTTCCACATGACTTACAAAAGGCAGCCTGACAGAGACCAATGAGAAATCCTACCTAGCCCTCACCTGGGAGCAAGATTACCTTTACTACATAGTGACCATTGATCCAACCTAGGGTTTTAAAGGATAATTCCTTATAACTACATTCTCTTATATCTTTTAATAATGTTTTTCTTTTTAAAATTCCTATGATATTTACATTTATGGTATCAACCATTTTGTGGCCTTAACAAAGTATACAATAGGTTGTTCTAAACAGATAAATAGGATCAATAACAATTCCCATGAAAACTGTCTCCCACAGTCTAAAACTGTTCAGTCTGTTATCATAATAAATGAAATTTCACCAATTAGGGATGTTCAGTTGCTGATAAGAGACTTCTTATAAAGTGAATATGACTTTGAAAACCTGCGAACTCTCAGATATATGTGTGCAATAACCTCATTCAGATAAATATTCTCAAAAGACTGAGCTGGAGAGGGGTTGTTAGAAACAGGTGAGAGGTACAGGCCCATGTGACTGAAGCCCATGTGACTCAGGAAGGCCCTACAAAGGACTGAGCAAAGCAGAATAAGCACAAAGGATGTACTTTCAGTTAGTCCAGTCATGGCTGGATCCGCATTGTCCCCCCTTAAGGCAAGGAGGCCATGCTTTGTACCCTTTATCAGTCAGCCATCAGCAGCAGGTGAAGAGGATATAAATTCCAGAATCTACAAAGCAGACTGTTCCCCAGAGAAGGTTAGCTGGTGTTAACCACTAGTCTGGGCACTGAATGCAACAGCATACTGACGAAAATGGGATCTGGACCCTCTGCCTAGAACATCTGCCAGAGCCTTGATGAAGAAAAGGGAGGAACAAAATAGGAAAATTATGGATTTGGGCACTAAAGAAAGCAAAAGGCAGAGACTAGACTAGATTTTCTTTTCTTCATTAAGAGGTCACTGAAGGGTAAGGCAAAAGAGGTCAGGAAGAGGGAAAAAAAAGAGTTAAAGCAGAGTTTAGAGAGTTCTAAATAGAGACTGTATCCATTTCTTAGTTAATTAAAAAATGTAAATATAGAACTTCATTCTGCCACTGACTGGATTAGTTTTTTTTTTTTTCCTTTTAGAACTTAAAGCACTAAAGATTATTACACACCTTCTGCTATCTATTTTGCAAGCATCACCTTGAAAAACAACCTACAGGAGCATCTGTGTAGTTAGGATTCACTAAACACATGTTCCTTATCTCCGGGACTCTACCAGAGAGATGGGAACAGGCCCACAATGTACGGTCTTCACACTTGTGGATGTGTAAAGACCCTCCTTGATTAATGTGACATCATAAAGCACCACCTGGAAAGAACACCTCAGCCCACTAAAACCTGAAAAATATCTTTTCCAGAAATATACTCACTCCTTTCAGACCCTGTGCTTTTCAGAATGATGTCAACGCATAACAGCTTCTTGACATTAATTACCACGCCATCCCATAAGTTTAGCTCTCTGTGAAGCAGCCTGAAGCTGTCAGGGAGGGTCACATATTTAATATCCACTTACCTTGACACTGAAGTAATTCAAAAAATGCTCACTTTCAGCTCCTCATTCCTTTTCAAACATTAGAAGGCAAGTGACCCACCATTCAATCCACAAATCTTGATTAATTCCTTCCACTTAGCATGTCCCAATTTCTGCCAAGGTATGTGGTCTGCAGATTGACAGCCTCATTAAGGGCTTACTCAAGTGCTTGATTATACGGCTTTGGAAGTTCCTTGAGACCTCAGAGTCTGAGGAGTAGAAAATCCCTCCCCCTGCCCATTGCAGTGCAATTGCCTATATCATACCCACAGGCAAAGAGATTTCAGATTTAAGGACAGTCAGCCCCAGCACTGAAGTTCTAGAAGCAGTGGTTTCTGCTCTTAAGATTTCTCTTCAGTAGCACCTGGGTGTCCGCCCAGTGTTACCTCTTCACCAGGGCTGGGTAGAGAACTCCAAGGATAGGCCTGTGAAGGGACCATGTGCAGAATCTTATCTAGAACCATCTTCCAAGCATGTACATATTAATCAAAGCCAAAGATCAAAGACAGCGTTTAACTGTAACTCAACTGGTTACGAATTTCCAAGTAGGGTAAATGAGGAAAGAGGCCTATGAGAGAAGTACTATATTTCTATTTACAAAACATATCTTGTATCCCACCAACAAGCTTCCTCTTTAGTAGGTGCCAGAAAATGACAGCAATAATTTAACACCACTAAAATAAAGTTGCAGTTCCCCTCCTAAGTTGTTTAGGTCCCCCTGTGTTTCTTTTGGGTCAGTTATTGGAAATTGGTAGCATTTTTCCAGTGAAACTATGTCAGTATGTTAGCTAAAGTCTTAAAACAACTTGCCTTCATCAATTTAACTATATCATTGTAAACGCTATCAAGCTTTGGAGGTATAAGCTTCAATCCCAGCAACAGATTATTACCCACATTTTCATATTTAAACAAACAAAGTTGAGATATAAAGAAGTAATTTCCCCAAACTCATACAGTTAAAAAAAAGACTAAGCTGGCATTGAAATAGTCTGTCTGATCCCCACAGCAGAACTCATAACCACCATTCTCTATTCTCTCTTGGAATCACTGCTAACAGAACTATCCTACCAACAGGGCTAGAGTGTCTACCACATACAACGATGTTCAATGAGAAATGAATTAGATTTCCAAACTGAAATGCCCAAACCTCCTTTTCTCTGATGCCATCCCGAGACTGAGAATAAAACCTCTCTTCCAAATTCCTCACAGCTCAATGCATCCCAGCTCAGCTCAGTAGCCAACTCTTTCTGGAAGCCTTCCCTAACCCTCTACCCATCAGACTGGATTGTGGGGTCCACCTTTGTGCTCCACAGCTCTCTGGACTAAACTGTGTTGCTACACTCAGCTGACTGTACTGTGATCATCTCTCCCCTTTTGTGTCTCTTCCATTGGACTGTGTGTGCTTCCTGATGGCAGGGGTTGTGTGCTGTCCATCCCTCGATCCCCAGGAACTGGTGCCAGTAACATGCCACTGGTAATTGTCTGGTCTGAACGGGGAAAAGGTTCCAGGGAAATTGGGGAAATGGGTAGTCTAGACACTGGAATCTCCTGGAAACAAGTTTCCCCTAGGGATCCTACTTGGTCCTAGACAGGCAGGCCCCTCCTTTTCTGCTCAACCTCGAAGATCAGTCTTCATAATTCCCATCAGTATCCCTACCCTATCAGGGTTTTTCTGGTCCCCTATAGTCCCCTGTGGAAGGGTTACTGCATCAGAGGAAGAAAGAGTAGGGGATGGCACATTGTCTCTTAAATGCTTCCATGTCATTTGTTAGAATTAGTCAGATGACCCTGACTAGGCACCAAGGGAGCTGGGAAGTCCTCCCAAGTGCCCACAAAGGAGAGAAGAACTGGAAATGTGTAAGCACTAATAAATCCCACCACAATTCAGAACTTGGACCTTTTCTTCCTTTGTTCCTTTTGAGTGTGCAACCTAATCTTTATATTATTTTGCAGAAAGCTAGGTAGCTGTTAGCTGATGAAAAATTCACTGATTATTTAGAGAACAACTTAGAAGCAACATCTATCTACCTCTCTTCTGTCTTGAATAAGATGAACTATTATGATGAATGTTTCTTCATCAGAGTGAGGAGAAGGACCTTGAATTGAAGAGGCACAGACTGGAACTGGTCCTCAGTTGGGTCATTGAGAGGTTATTAAACAACACCAAGTACCAGGGAGAAATGAAATGCCTGGAGCCACCTAAGACAGCCGCTTTCATATAAGGCAAAAAAATTCATTCATGAGCTAATCTCATATAGTATTTCAGTACTGACAAAGCTTTTTTTAAAAAGGGGTTGGGGGCCTAGGTGCCCTTTTTATTTTTTTTTTCAAGATTTTATTTACTTATTTGAGAGAGAGAAAGGGAGAGAGAGAGAGAGCATGCGTGAGTGGGGGGAAGGGGTAGAGGGAGAGAGAGAGAGAGACTCTTAAGCAGGCTTCACACCCAGTGAGGAGCCGGATACAAGGCTGATCCCACGACCCTGAGATCATGAGCTGAGCCAAAATCAAGAGTTGGACGCTTAACTGACTGAGCCACCCAGGCGCCCCTTAGTGCCCTTTTTTCACTGTGATGAAGAGAAATAACATAAAATTTACCATTCTGACCATTTAAAAGTGTACACTTTTAATGTAGGAGCATTAAGTACACTTACGATGCTGTGAAATCACCACTATCATCACCACTAACTCTATATTCATTAAGCAGTCATTGTTCAGTTCCCCTGTCCCCAACCCTTGCAAACCTCGAATAGGTGTGCCTGTTCTGAATATTTCATATAAATGAGATCACACAATTTGTGATCTTTTGTTTTTGTCTTCTTTCATTTAGCATGCTTTCAAGATTCATTCATCTCGTATCACGTATCAGGGTTTCATTCCTTTTCACGGCTGAACAATATTGTATTGTGTAGATATACCACATCTTATCTACTTATTTATCAGTTGGTGGACATGTGTTATTTTTATCTTCTGGCTCTTTGCTGTTTTGCTATGAACATTCAAGTACAAGTTTTTGTTTGGACACCTGTTTTTAATTATCTGGTGTACATGTCTAGGGGTAGAATTGCTGGGTCATATGGTAATTCTATGTTTAACTTGTTGCAGACTCTACACAGCTTTTTAACTTACATTATTACATTTATTCTTCCTAGTCTGTATTATAATCTTCGTTTACAGATGAGGCTCAAAGACATTAAGTGAACAGCCAAACAGGGCCTTGATTCACCATCCTACAGTAAGCACTTTATAAAATCACAGTGCAAACCAAAGTGAGACAGATTTATTTCTGGATATATTTTCCATCCACCTTAAAAATAAGATGAATCTTAAAACAGAATATTCCATAATAGTGATAGAATACCACAGACTCCAGGGTGAGGGAAATCCTTCCTAGCTTCTCCATTCCCTTGTATGCTTCATTTATTTAATATTTAGGTCACTAACTTTATTAGCTTGAAGGGGCTGGCACTATAAAAAATGAAAAACACTCTAAATAAAAACTAGACCTGTTGCATATTTACATACATGGAAGTGACTCTGTCCCAAGACACAGAAGTGGTGGTCTAAGTTGAGATGTATAAAATGCCACAAAGGGACAAATGCAAAGAAATGGGTGACAGAGGAGAGAAGTGGAGATAACCAGAGCTACAGCTAAAAGAATTTCACCTCTTGCCTTCTTGTAGCACACAGTCTGTCGCTAAAAAGTTCTGAGCAACTTCTGAAACTTGCCATTTTAATACATGGATAGTTTTGGTGGCCCAAAACTATTTTGGTTCTGAAAACTGTCTCCTTCCACAGGGTCACAGTGGTGGGAGGTGGGGGATGTGGAAGCCAAGTTTGCACTTTTGGGACCCTCACGGTTGGTCTCAGTTGAATGGAACTAGGGCAGCCGGGGCCAATCAAATTCTTGTGCCTAGAAAATTGGCATTGAAATTTGGAAAGTCTTTCATTTCTGCATGTAGTCAAGACTATAATGTGAAAACAGGGCTGTGGAGCAGCCATATTCTGCCCTGTGGATGTAGGAGTAGCTTTAAAAAAAAAAAAAAAAAAGTACACAGAGTGGAAGGAAGCAGTGGTACAAAAATAAAAGGGGAGAGAGGGAGAGAGCTATCTTATTTCTAGCTCCAGTCCTTCCCCGAAGACGTAGGATTCTGTGACAACCTCTTGTCATAAATCCCATTTGGCTTAAGCTATGTGGCAGACCGGCCAGCTGTTTACCAAGCCATTCCCTTTCACGCTGGGCACACAGCCAAACTCTATTCCCAGCCTCCTCTGCTCTTAGCTTTGGCCATGTGACTGGACCCTGACCAATACAAGGTGAGAGGAAGTGATATTCTCTACTTTAGGCTTGGCATTAAAAACCTTCCCCATGATTCTCCACTAGCTCCCCTTCCTCAGAGGCCAGTTGAGTGCCAACACCTGGGGCAACAGTGAAAGCCTTGTGTTGAAGATGTCAGAGCCAGCAGCCAGCCCATCCTTACCAAGGAGGCTTTACAAGCTCAAGAAATAGATTTCTCTTAGGTCAAGATTTCACAGAGATTTCAGGCTTTATGTGACACGACATCAAACTAATACAAAGCAGTTTCAATAGTTTTTGTTTTTTGGGTTTTTTTGTAAACCTACCATTGAAGAGTCTTAAAACATCACACCTTCCACAGCATCTCTTCTCATTCGGTAACTGCCTGTTGTAAAGGCTAAAGACCTTGGGCCAACTACCTCATGTGCCATGCTCTGGAGCCTGCAGCAGAGGGCAGAGGTAAAGGACGTAATCTCCAGGATGCCAGAACAAGGCTACTTCAGGTGACATCACACACCCAAACACACTGCCTTTGTTGACGGATATCCTTTGAATGCTCTACAAGTTCTGAGAGTGATCGGCCACCCTCTCAGTCTCCATATGGCTGTGCAAGCTAAAAGCAAAAACCTTTCATGTAGAAACTTTGTGTTTCTATTGAAGTCAGTACAGAAACGTGTTTCTTCCCGAATGATTGAGGCAGATTTCCAAGATGGCCCAATAACGCCCTGCTCAATTACTGGAGTTCTAGCAAGGAAGGGACTGACTGAAGAAAATGGCTTTATCAAAGAGCTATATTGACAGCAGCTATGCCTTTAAGTATTCTGGAAGACAGATTTGAAAGCAACGGCTCTCTATATGCAATATACGAATTTCCCGTTCTCCCCATATAAAGCAGTAACTCCTGTGTAAGAGCAAATTTAATGGAGTCGTAAGGGCTATTAACAGAGGACGTATAAGGCAGATCTTCTTGCCATTATTTCACAAACCTAATTGGGCTGTCTGGTCAATAAAATGTCTCTAGAAAAGATGTGTTAAATGCAACAGAGCTTGTTTTGAGCCCAAGTACTTGCTTTAAATGGCATGTAGTTTTTGTAATATTTAAACTAATAGTCTTCATTGTCTATAACATGCAAGACTGAAGGTGTAAGAGCTTAAATTCGGGGGAAACAATGAAAACATATTACCTTCAGGTAATTTTATCAGTCTTTGAAGAACAGGAAAAGGCTCCAAAATGTGGGGAAATATTAAGATTTCACTTTGGGATCTGTTTTTTAGCAGCTGTGCCAAGGCCCAGGGAGAATCTGCACACATAAAAGCTACGACCACCCTCCCAACTACAGCCCCTTCTCAAACTCTCCTGATGTCCCCACTTTACCTGAAATATACCATTTTGCTCTTGTCTTCAAAAAAAAACCCCATAGACTCTGATAAGCTAAATATATGAAAGATCACAAATTAAGTAGAATATGACCTTCCCCATCCTTGGAAGAATCTATGTCCTTGGAGACATGTGGTGGTGGGAGGGGGTATAATTTCTTCAGCACCTTTTCTGGTATCTGAGTATTGTGGTCCACAAAAGGGGAGTGAATGAGATGGAAGAAGCCCTGAGCAAGACCACACTTGACTTCTTCAGTTTCCTACTTTAATATTTATATATATTTATATATTTTTATATATATATATATATATACTTTAATATTGCACCCTGCAAGGGCACCTGGGTGGCTCAGTCGGTTAAGCCACCACATGCTCACACATGCTCTCTCTAATAAATCCTTTAAAGGATTTATTTATATATAAATAAAAAAATATACATATATAATACATATATTATATATATATTTTGCCCCTTGGAAGACACAAAGAACCTCATATAACTCTCTCATTTAATATTTAAAAGAAGACTCTGAAATAAAAAGTGTAAGATTTGAAGATTAGACTAGAAGAGGACATAGTGAAGATCAACTATCCAATAAGTGGCAGAGAGAGAGAGTTTGGATTTTAAGAACAGGGCTCAATCTGTTGCTCCACATACCCTTTCTGATGTTCATGCCTGTTGATTTAACTTACTTTTTCCACAGGACTTTAACACTAGAAAAATATCATCAGCATTCATTATAGCTTTATAGACAGCAGAAATATTTAGGTGGATACTAAGGATACTTACAGTTCAATTTAGAGTTGATTCTATAGCCCTATCCAAAGATTAGTGATTAACAGTAATCAACTATAGTCAATCAATGACAACCAAGAGGGCTCACTCACTGACAAAATCCTAATTCATACTTATCAACTGCTTATGACACAACACATAAAATGTATGCTCAATGAATTTCTTGGTTAACTAAACAGTGTCAGTGGTTAGCAGGTTAGATGGCAAAGCCATAGTAGACATGGCGTTCAAATTCCCTGCCCATGCATGCACTCTGCTCTTACCAATTGGGAACTGGCCCTAGGGCTCTCAGTACCCCTACCCTACCCACTGTTGGTTGCAACAAGGGGAAACAACTGATTTAAGTTGTGTCAATCAACTTCCCATACTCAGAACTTGCAAGTGGGGTACAGACCATAGTTGGTTAGCTGAGTGTCCTGGTTTGGAAGTAACAAAGACCCAGTGATTGTAGGTACAGTTTGGAGATGGTCATGATGGGTCATGGTAAAGTGAAATGGAAGATATATTCTGTAGAAAAAAGAAAATGTGGGGCACCTGGGTGGCTCAATCGTTAAGTGTCTGCCTTCGGCTCAGGTCATGATCCCAGGGTCCTGGGATAGAGCCCCTCATCAGGCTCCCTGCTCCACGGGAAGCCTGCTTCTCCCTCTCCCACTCCCCCTGCTTGTGTTCCCTCTCTCGCTGTCTCTCTCTCTCTGTTGAATAAATAAATAACATCTTTAAAAAAAAAAAAAGAAGGAAAATGTGAAGCAAACTGTCAGGGAGGGGTGGACAAGAAGTCACGTGATGCCAGACCAAGGGAGATGAGGCGGACTTGGTCTCTGAAGGTGGACACTTCCCAGCACAAGTCTTATCAGCCTTAGCTGTGATCTCCACCCTTGGATTCTGTGAGACGTCCCTATTCTCTGATCATAAATCTTCCTTCACTGAAACTGGGTGAAGAGTTTCTGTTCCTTACAGTCAACCAAAGGATAATTCAAATACACGAATATTTTTAAATCCTGTTCCCCTTGTAGGAGTGAACAAGATGTAAGAGTCAAATTAGCCTATACTCTTCTGAACAGTGTGCTGGGCACATGATTCTCAACCGCTGTGTCCTAGGAGTGTAGGAGTACTTCTCAGAGGAGTGAGTAACTACTCTATCTAGAAGGTTAGATAATTCCTACCACTGGAATATTGTCTCTACCAAGTGACTCTTTCATGCAAAGTGCTATTGGAACCTTTACAAGGACTGAAGGCCAGGAATGGATTGAGTTTGCTGTGGATTGTATGACTGTTTTTTGTGCATGTTTGCTAAAAAATATGTTTATACTTCTGTCTGAACCCCTCTTTATAATGAGGTTATGGGGGAGATGAACAATAATCCTGATTTAGCTCTTACTACTAAAGGTTGTTAGTATCAACCACAGAAAATAGAGTTATTGTGAATGATTGAGTTGATTTGGTTCAATGTGAATCTCTGGATATATCAGAAAAATGAGAAAGGGTTGGGAAGGTGGGCTCTCTTCTTTTACATTCCCTCAGGGGATAGAACTGGTAGCAGCTGATCTTATCTCCACATAGCAAAAACTCTTTGAAATGAACCAAGCAGTCTAGGAACAAAATGGCCTCCCTGTGAATTCTTCCCATCACTAGAAATACAAAAGCCAAATAACTCCTTATCAGACAATGGCAAAAGGGATCCTTGCAAGAATGGAGTCTTTAAATTATCCCACCCTTGCAATTTAGGAAACCCTAGATTTCCTTAGAAATCCCACCTTCTCTGCCCCCCTGCCATGTCTTATTTTTGACTGCCTTTCATTAAGTACTATTAAGTAATATATCATGTAACCATCACAACATTTTCTGTGGTAGATTATTATTAATTCCATTTTATGTATAAGGAATATATGGCTTCTATATGTTAAATAACTCATCCAGAATCATCCAACTAACAAGTAGCAGAACGAAATTTTAACCTAGATTCTTAACCACTGTTCATTCAACCACTTATAATTTTGCTATATAATGGCTTACCTTATACCAGCAGCACTATAGCTTGTGAGAAATGCAGACTCTCAGGTCCTATCCAGGCCTATTGAAGAAGAATCTGTATTTTAAGAAGATCCCTGGTGATTTGTATGCACAGGAAAGTTTCAGAACCCTAATTTATAAAAATATATTTTTTAATCCTTCCAAAAGCACTACTGCTCATTAAACCTGCTCTATGGTTCATTCTATCCATAGGCCTATCTAATTCTTTGACAATATATTGATCTTCTCACTCATAGTTGTGAATTAATCATGTTTTTTATTTTTTGTTTGCTTTGACATCTTGAGGCCTTACTGACACTGGAAGGGACTATCCCTCCTGGGGTTAGCTAATTTCTAGAGATAGTTAAGCACATACCCAACAGCATGCTCTTCAAAAGCAAAACAATCAATCAGAGCTCCTACCCCCAACCACCTCCTTTATTGGGATCTCACAGGGCTCTTTCATGCCAAGCCACTATCCACTTGCCCTGATCACCCCAGTGCCAGGTACCAGACAAGTAGGAGCCACTACACCCCAAGGCCTCTGAAATTATTCAAATTTGCTAATACTAAACCTGCTTTCTTTGTCTTGTCTTATCTTTCCTATGGAAACCACCATGAGGATTCTTGCCCACATTTTCCCTTCACTTCCTCTACTTTCTGACTAACCCTGTTGCTTCTTCTTGTTGCCCTATACAGCATGCCATACCTTCTGTTTCCAGGGACCTGTGAGTATAAAAATTTTTCCTTCATGACAATCATTTCCATGTCTCTATGCCTTACCATACCTGATTAAAACAAATCCTGGATACATTTTAAAACAGTTAATATAAACTCAGGTCACTTAGGTTTCAAAAATGTCTCCAAATCAGTAATTAATATGTTCCGTCTAATATAATAATTAAAGCTGGCATTGATTTTCTCAGTCAGTTTTGGTATGAGAGTCCACTCCTCAATAGGTTCATTGAAGATTACTTAGAGACTCCTACTTTGTAGAGATAGGAGTGATAAGTCATTCAGATGGCCAGTTAAGATTTCTTCTTCAGCCCTTGGGTTTCCATGGTCTACTTCTGAATCTCTGTGTTGGGTCCCCACCACCCTATAGGACAATCTCTTGAGTAAATATACTATAAGATGGACTCAGACAAAATGCATAATTTTGACCCCAAATCTATACCAGTGCAGTTACTTAATAAAACTCAGCCTCCTGCTGCCAACCCAGGTCATTCAGCCAATCTCTCCTCTCAAAATGTCTCAGAAGTGAGTCAAAAACCAATCCACAGCACTGCCCAAAATCCAGGAGCTGCATATCAAGCTTTCCAAATTATTTGTTGAAGCTTCTCTTGAGTGGATGATAAGGACACTCCCACCCTGTTTCAATAGAGAAGAGGATTCTGAGCACATTCAGAAGTTCTAAAGAAGTCCTCTTTTTAATCTCTAAACCTTTTTGGCACTTTTAATCTTTAGATTAAAAGTGGAGGGGGTGATCAGCTGAAGTTACTTTTAAAAAAAAGAGTAACTTTACTGAACTATAACGACATAAAATAAATTGCACATATTTAAAGTGTACAATTCAAGTGTTGACATATATAAATACATATATATACACACACACCCATGAGACCATCACTACGGTCAACATAATGAACATGTCTATCACACCGAAAAGTTTGCTTATCTGCCTTTGTAATCCTTCCTTCTCCCTCCTGGTCCCTCCATAAACCACTGATCTGCTCTCTGTCACTATAGATTAGTTGATTTTCTAGATTTGTATATATACGGAATCACACAGTATATACTGTTTTTTTATTGAAAGATATACATGTCATAAAATTTACCATTTCAACCCTTCTTGAGTATATACTTCATTGGTATTAAGCACATTCACATTGTTATACAAGTATGTACTCTTTCTTTGTATGACTTGTTTCATTCAGCAGAGTATTTTGAGATTCATTCATTTCAATGTTTAATAGTTCACTCCTTTTTAACACTGAACAGTATTGCATTGTATGATTTGTTTATTTTAGTTGCTTATTAATGGGCATTTTCATTGTTTCCAGTTTGAGGCTGTTGTAAATAAAGCTGCTATGAATATTCAAGTATAAGTCTTTGTAAAGACAATTTTTCATTTCTCCTGTGCAAGTACCAAGCAGTGAAATGGCTGGGGCACATTTAACTTTATAACATATTGCCTATTTTTCAAAGTCAGTATAACATCTTATATTCCCACCAGTGGTATATAAGAGTTCTAATTCCCACACATCCTCACCACTATTTGGTATAGTCAGATTTTTTTTTCCTAGTCTCTCAAATAGTTGTGTAGTGGCATCTTATTGTGGCTAAATAACTTGAAAATGGTTTGACCCTTTCAGGTCTTGCTTTTAAGCTTTGTTAGGTGTGGGGTGCCTGGGTGGCTCAGTCTGCTAAGCATCTGCCTTTGGCTCAGGTCATGGCCCCGGGGTCCTGGGATCGAGCCCCACACTGGGATCCCAGCTCAGTGGGGAGCCTGCTTCTCCCTCTGCCTGCTGCTCCTCCTGCTTGTGCTTACACTCTCTCTCTCTCTGCCAAATAAATAAATAAATAAATAAATAAATAAATAAATAAATAAAAATCTTAAAAAAAAAAATTTGTTAGGTGGAACCAGAGTAATGGTCAGTCTGGGGCTAATCATTCCTCAGTGCTGAACTGTACCCTTTTGAGTGCTCTATACAAAGTCTTATATATCATGCGGTTTTCCAGGGGGGCTGGTGGGAACAGGCACTATGCCCAGCCTCCCAGAAAGGAAGGTAAAACTGATCCCTGTTATTCCATCTTGGCAGGAAGCTGAAGACTCCAACTGGTTTTTTACCATCTTCTTTAGTAGTTTAGGCCAAGTAGATTCACACCTCACTTTGGAAGGTGAGAATAAGAGCCATTTATTTTCTTGGGTGTTCAATCAAAACAGAACAGAAAACCTCACTTAACATGTTATTACATGTATAAAGGATAGTTCCCCTGTGTTTTGTTTGGCTGAGTTTCCATAAATAATTTCATATGACCACAGCACAGGGTGATGGTTCTTTAGATAATGATGATATGTCATCGGAGTCCAGTTTATTCTGGCCGATAACTTCTCACATATACGATGACTCCAATATATTTGGTAAATTTATGATTCAAACTTGGATAAAATGAGTGTGGCTAAAAAGTAAATCTTGAATTGGGGTGAAAGGCATGTTTCTGGAGTCATTCAGGCCTGGGTTTAAATCCTGGCTCTTCACCTACTGGTTGTTAAGAATTAGGCAACTAACTTAACCTCCCTGCCAGGAAACCAACTTGCTTACAAGCAAGGGAAACAGGTTCACAACTAGCTAGTTAAATATGATGACATAATGTAATGCATTGTTTTCCATAAAATGCATATCATGCATTTCCCTATAATGCATGTAATGATGCAAGGTAATTAAGATACAACATAATTGTAATATATTTTAAAATATTTTAAGAATTATTATTATGCAATGGAATAACTTCTTATCATAGAGACTAAGGCAATCCATAATCTGAAATATGGACATTCTAGAACTGTAGAAACTCAGCAGTAAGTCTGTATGAGAAACACCTGCCTAGCACTAAGGTTTGTAGGTTCAAACATAAGGGTGATCCAAAGATACTCCTGCAATTTCAACTCTTCTCTCTTTTAATGATGAGCAAATGAAAGATTATTAGATTAAAAAATATATTAGATAAGATTAAATGATTTGTCATTATTACTAAACTGTTTGTACTTGAGTATTTGGAGAGTACAATCCTTCAAGCCATCTTGCCTTTTAACTTGACTATTAAGTTTCCTTTGCTGACTTTCTCATCTGTAGAATAGGACAACAGTGGTGTAGCATGGAGATTCAACAAGATAATTCTTGTAGGGGCACTAGGTGACTCAGTCGTTAAGCATCTAACTTCAGCTCTTTCTGTTTCTCCCTTTGTTTTCCCTCTGTTCCTCCCTTTCCCACCCCACCCGTGCTCTCTCTCTCTCAAATAAATAAATAAAATCTTAAAAAAAAAAGATAATTCTTATAAAGCACTTAGCATGGTACTCAATAAATATAGGCTATAATTACTTTACATACACTGAGGCATTCACACAACAGTGCTTTGGATCAAGGTAGGTTGAGAGCTTAAGTTATAGACCAATGCAGTTGCTTCAAACAAAGTAAGAACCACAGTGTGTAATCATCCAATGAGATAAAACCTAAAGATTAAGGGCATCATGTAGTTAGCTACTGCCACAACAAAGATGCCTAATGACTCCAATTCAGCGGCTTCTATAAAATCATTTATTTGTTACTCATGTAACTGTATGTTAATCTGGGTTCAGCTGACCTATGGTGGATTTGGATTCCAGATCCAGGTTGAGTAAAGTTTGCTCCTGTGTCTCTTATCTCATTGCACTAATGGCTACCTGAGTCTTTCTTTTGATGATAAAGGCTGGACCGCAAGTGAGCAGGTCAAACTGCACACACTTGCAAAACATCTGCTAATATCCCATTGGCTAATGCAAAGCATGTGATCATACTAAAAGCAAAGGTATGGGGAAGTACTTTCTCCACCACGAGGCCATGGCAAGGACATGTATGCATATGCTGTAGTGAAAACCTGAGACAAATAATATAATCTGCCACAAGCACCTCCAAAGCCACACACAAACAAGCAGCTGATACATGGACAGTGAAAGAGGAAATACAAAATCATTAGAAACCAGGTGCCAAAGCAAACTTCTGAGAAGAAAATTCTAGGGCCATTTGCTATAAAAATAAACAGTTCTAACACCTCAGAGGTATCTGAAACCTTAACGATAATACTTTCTGTTCTTACTGATAGCCTATTAAATGTTTCTAATAGGGTCAGTACGGGAGTGGATCATGTGATTAAGACTAATCAATCAGTATCTCATATTCTCAAGTTAATCACTTTTTATGATACAAGCATCATCTGTATAGTCTTAATTAGCATTTCTGGGAGAAAAACATATTGCTGTCCTTTTCAGATTAAAACACTAACCTCAGCGGAGATAAGAGATGTGGTTAGGGTCACACACATGGCTACGTGGAGTTCCATAACGCCATGTATGTGTGTAAGACTCTAAATCCTATATTCTTTTTTCTAATATGGTTTCTATGGAAAGGAAGAAGGAAGTAATCAGAACTAATCTATATTATAATACAGTCCATTAATTGGGGTTCCTATTGACCCTGTTTTTCGGGAAAAGATTAAATTATGATTTATATGGGTATAGTATGTTTTGGAAATTTTTTTTTTTTTAAAGATTTTTTAAATTTATTTGACAGGGAGAGACACAGCAAGAGAGGGAACACAAGCAGGAGGAGTGGGAGAGGGAGAAACAGGCTTCCCGCCGAGCAGGGAGCCCGATGCGGGGCTCGATCCCAGGACTCTGGGATCATGACCTGAGCCGAAGGCAGACGCTTAACAACTGAGCCACCCAGGAACCCCAGTTTTGGAAAGATTTTTGAAGGGGATCTCAATATCCTACCCCCAAGTCTGCCACTTTGGCATAAGGATTATTTTGAACTGCAGGGAATTGAGAATCCACAGATGTCAGTTCTCTACCTTCCCCTTTCCTGCCTAAATGTAGGACATAAATTTCCCTTTGCAAAGGTGTTCCTCCCCCGTACCAGGAAGAGGAGAGAGACTCATCACCACAGAGACAGAGAGTTTACACTAAGATGAGTCTGCATAAACAACCTTACCAAAATAACCCTATCTTCCATTGGTTTCCCCTATAGTCACTTGCTTACAATTTATCATCCTTTGAAGCCCATACTCCCTTTCCTTTGTTAGAATGGTATATACGCTCCCAAGTCTAACTACTTTGGGTCTCACTTTTCTGTCAATTCCTGTGCACCCAAGACATTAATGAAAATCGTGTGCCTTTTCTCTTGTTAATCTCTCTTCTGCTAGCCTCATTCACAGGTCCGCAGTCAGTAAACATAAGAGTAGTGCAAAAGTTTTTCCTCCTGCATGTTTTCTTCTCAAAAAATTAAAAAGCTCAAATTTATTTCTGCTTAAAAGAATAAGATTTTTTTTTTTTTAAAGATTTTATTTAGGGGCACCTGGGTGGCTCAGTTGGTTAAGTGACTGCCTTCAGTTCAGGTCATGATCCCGGAGTCCCGGGATCGAGTCCCACATCAGACTCCCTGCTCAGCGGGGAGTCTGCTTCTCCCTCTGACCCTCTCCCCTGTCATGCTCTCTCTCACACTGTATCTCTCTGTCAAATAAATAAATAAAATCTTAAAAGATTTATTCTAAAAGAATATTCTAAAAGAATAAGATTTGCTAGTTTGTGCATTACTTTACATTTCTTTGTTCCCATGGTACAGCAGAGAAACTATTTTACTAGTTTTTCACTGAAATAATTCAGAAATTTTAGTGACATGACCTACAGTCTCCCAGATAATCCTACAAATGAGTTGATATTGTCTGTAAAACCATGTAGACGTTGAGGAGAGTACTTATGGTAGGTAGTAACTAGCAAAGAAATCTTGGGGATGAGTTTTTGTTTATTCGTTAGTTTTACTGGAGGGAAAGACAGAGACTCATTGGGTAGGGAGGAGGGAGAAGTAATATCTTGTTTATAGAATTAGTGGGAAGTGAGTTCTGTTTGGAGATTTTAAGATATTCATTCACAGCAGAGATGCCTGTTTTAGATTTCTGAGCCAAGAATTAGTGAAATCGTAGAAGCATAACCATTACTGTCCTTTACCTTGAGATGGCCCAAATTTGGATCACTTGTAGAGCACCTTGAAATTCTCTAAGGATCTGTTGGACTTCAGACTCTTTATCATATGGTATTAGGATAAAGACAGACAGTGCCTTTATGTCTTTGGCTTGTGGCATGAGTGATATGGAAACATTTCCATGCAGTAGAAACTGGGAACTCATGAAAAAACATTAGGCTGTGTGTCTATTCCCAATAAGATGTTATAGAAATACTGAGCTCCATTTCTGAGATCCTGGAAAAATGACCCTTTTCCCCTTGTTTTTCATTTCTTCCCCTGCTGTTATCTAGTTGTGACCCTGCAGTATGAAGAAAATGAGGCACTGTACTATTACAGAATAATATGAGATGAAGTTGGGTCACGAAGAAGGACGACTCTGTCCTCCTTTTGCCTGAGGTCACCCACTAACATTCCATGCATCTATCTACTTTTCCTGGAAATATGCCACCCTCTGTGCCCCGCCCCTCACTGTATCCATTTTTATCCAACTGCTCTTCTTTTCTATTTCTCTTTTTAAAAGATAGTGCCTGTCTCTGGTGATGCTCGTAGGGTCAAAGTTGTGAAATCTTAAAACCACGAAAGTTATTATTTTGGGGGCTTTAAACCCAGTGTAACCGTGGAACTGCTTGCCTTTTAAAAATTAATAAGGGAATAATAGGGACAAAAACCCAAGCAACATTTTAAGGTCAGAGTTTGGTTAAGCACTGTATTTTTAAAGGGCCAGTGAGCTGTGGCTGAGCTTCTAGAAATGGTAGGTCCTTCAGGGACTTGCCTCTTGACACTCTGGATTTTTAGTTTAGCACATTTTTTTATACCATTATTTAGTTATTTGAGAAATGGTGGTTGAAGTTCAAGAAAGGGGGTTTGATGTGAAAGTCTGACAATGTGAGTGAGACGAACATAGGAAAACAACTCCTATAGACAGATAATTTCATGCCAGCATCTCAAACTTGTTCTCAAATAAATAGATGCTTATTTTTTTAACTTCCAACCAATTTTATTTATTTATTTATTTACTTACTTACTTACTTATTTATTTATTTATATTTGCCAGAGACAGTGAGCACACAAGCAGGGGGAGTGGCAGGCAGAGGGAGAATTAGGCTCCCCACCGAGCAGGGAGCCCGATGCAGGACTCGATCCCAGGACCCTGGGATCATGACCTGAGCTGAAGGCAGACACTTAACCAACTGAGATACCCAGGCATCCCCCAATTTTATTTTTTAACTTATATGCAAGAAAGTTCACTTTTTTTGAGTATAGATCTATGAGTTTCGACATAGGCACAGAGTTGTGAAACTACCACCATGCTCTAGATACAGAAGAGCTCCTGCACCCCTAATATTCTCTTGCACTGTCCCTTGGTAATCAGCCATTTCCCCACTGCCCACCCCTGGCAGTCATTGATCTCTTCTCTGTCCCTATGGTTTTGTCTTTTCCAGAATGTTGTATAAATGCAATTGTAAAGAATGTAACATTTTGAATCTCATTTCTTTCACTTGACACAATTCATTTGTGGTTCACGCAATTGTCACACACATCAGTAGTTCATTCTTATTTTTTTCTTTGATGAGTAGTATTCCATTGAGTTGAATGCTACCCAGTTTATTTATTCATTCATCAGTTGAAGACCATTTAGGTTGTTTTCAGTGTTTGCAGTTATGACTCAATCTGCCATAAACATTTGCATATGTTTTTTCTTTTTGTAAGAATCAGTTTTCATTTCTCTTGGGTAAAACAGCTGGAATTGGGATTGCTAGGTTATTAGATTTCTATTGCTGCTGTAATGAATTACTACAAATTTAGTCACTTAAAAAAATAACATAAGCTTATTCTCTTACAGTTGGGGAAGTCAGAAGTCTAAACTGTGTTGGCAGGGCTCTAGGGAAGGAGGCTCTGGGGAAGAATTCACTTCTTTACCTCTTCCAGCTTCTAGAGGCTATCCGTATCTCGTAGTGACCCTGTATCATTCTGACCTCTACTTCTAGGGTCACATCTCCTTCTGTGACTCTGTCCTTGCCTCCCTTTGAAGGACCCTTATGATTATATTGGGTATACTTGGATAATTCAGGATCTTTAACTTAACCACAGCTTTAAGTTCTCTTCAAAGCCCCTTTTGCCAGAAAAGGTAACGTACTCATAGGTTCTGGAGATTTGGACATTATTCTGCCTGCCACATTCACAACATATGACAAATGTACATTTAACTTTGTAAGAAACTGCCAAAATGATGCTTTATAGAAAAGTATTACCATGCTATGAATTTTTGCTAATATTTCCCAATGTGTTAATAATATAGAGTTTATTAATCAGGGTATGTTTCTGTATCAGTCTGGAATTTTTTTGCTGTATGTCAGAGAAAACCCAATACAGATTAGTTTAAGGAAAAAGGAAAGTTATCGGCTTACTTAAATAAAAGGTCTAAGGCTGAAGCTTCGCAAGTTTTGGCATTTCTGACTTCAAAGCTCGAACATTTTCATCATTTAGTTTTTCTCTTCCTGTTGGGTTTGCATGATTCACAGGCTCCACGTGGTGGCAAGGTGGAGAGACCAGTAGCTCCAGATCTTACATTCCATTTGGTTCACGTCCCTAGTAACAAATGTCGAGTTATGTGACATTATTTTCAGCAAAGGTCTCACTGCTTCTTATTTTTGTCATTGGATCTCATGGCATTCCTGTGAACCAATCACTGTGGCGAGAGAATGTGATGTGCGGATTGGTCTTGGTCACATAGTCCACTCCTGAGCTGCGCTATGAGCTTCACCTGAGGACTGTGGATTGAAAATGAGGAAGGGATGGATCCAAAACAGAAAATGGAGGCTATTTCTAGAAAAAGATATGAATGCTGGAGATATATTGGGCAAATATCCATTCTAATTTCTTACACTTCAAATAGAGCTTTAGAATGAGTTATCCTCTGAGGAAGTTACTCTCTCGAGTATGTTTACCCACTTTTACCAAACAGGGAAACTGAGGAAGCATGTTAAGTTCAACTAGACCACCAGGGATTGCTTACAGACTCACTGGGGAGACAGGCTACCAGCGATGTGTGACGGCCAGCTGTCTGGCTCACACGCAGTTGTAGGCTCTCTTTCCAACTCTACATCTAGGAACTTGGTGTTGATGGCTTGAGATAGGCCACAGTGGAGTATGTACACCACAGAAGTTGGCAAAGGTTACATATCGGGGCTTTTTACTCTAGAGAGCCCGTTACTAAACGTTTACCAGCATACCATGGCTGGCAGCCAATAAATAACTATATACAATCAATATGATAGCACTGTGTGATAATTTTAAGATAATTCAGACATGATTACAACAGGAATTGAGAGAAAGGAGATATCATCACTGTGTGTGTGTGTGTGTGTGTGTCTTCCTCCCCAAAAAATTCATGAGAAGAGGAGGGCTTGAATTGGACAAGACATCAGAGAGAATATGTATCATTTTGAGTCTGGCTTGTGCTTTTATGGCTAGTACTTTTGGTGTCCTATCCAAGAAAAATTTTCATTTTTCACAAAATATTCTATGCTTTCTTCTAAAAAATCAGAGTTTCTTAAATTAACTTTTGTGTGTGGTGTGAGATAGAGGCCAAGTTTCATTTTTTTCTTTTCCCCTAATGCTTTAGTTGAGAATATCAAAAACTCTCCTCTGAATGCCATCAAGACATTATCACTGAATGCTGCCTATTCCCCATTCCTTTTTTCTCTGGTTCTCAATTCCCAGCGGTAGTTCTGTGAAATTCATGAGTCTTCAGCCAGTACAAGAACAGAGGTCTTTTGTTCAAAACTACCTGTGAGTCTGGTCTGCCAGTGTGTCTTGCTCTGTCGTCTGTCCTACCAGTAGCTGCTGTGATGCTAGATCATTGATCTGAGCGCCATTTCCCCCACGAGGAGCACGCGGGAGTGCCTGAAATACTAGCCGAACAAGAGGCATTCATTTCATCTTTTGCACAATCTATGCAAATGTTCCATTTTTTACATACATCCCGTGCTCACTCCCACTGCACCAGAACCCCACCTCAGCTCCTCAGATTGTCATCTCCCAGGTTTTATTCTGCCCCCTTTCTTCATGGGGTCAGCTGAGGATGAAAGATGATTTTCTTCCCAAGAAGAGCTTCGGGGTCTTGAGCCTCATAACTTTTTGTGTAATTTCGTGTCAGTTCTCTCTTAGGGCACCGACTCCAAGAGCTGATTGATGTGGATGAGCTTTCTGTAGCCGAGCCCTGACAATTCACTGCCCTGCTCTCCCACATTTTTTCACTTCAGCTTTCAGGGAAAAAGATTTTTTCCTTTAGGTTATTTGCACTCTAATGATTCCTCCCTTGCAAGGCCTACTGGAAGAATAATTTCATGGTTAGAATAAAGATGCACAGGTCCTTGTTTCCTGGCTTATGACCACACTTCTATATGCTAGAATTCTAGATAGGTCGGAGCAGGAGGGCATTTGAACACAGGAGGTCTGAATTCTGGCTTTTGTGTTACTTGTGGTGTGACCTCGTGCATTTGACTTAAACTCTCAGAAAAGTCTGAGACTTTTCATTTGTTAAATGGACATACTGAAACTACCTCAAAGTTTTATTCCTATGAATGAAACAAATGGAATAAAGGTATCTGAAATTGTTAGTGTATATCCTGGTACTCAACAAATATTGCTCATTTTCCTTCTAATTTAAGAGGGAGACAGGGAGTTTGGGAAAATTCCCAAAGGGGGTATGTTATGCCCTCGTAGAATTATGTAGCACTTTTTTTTTTCCTTCTGGGAATCCGATGGGACTAAGAAGTTACAATGCCTCTTCCATCTGCCCAATCATGGACGTACTAACACATGCCAGGGGGCCCAGACCATGGAAGAGTCCCACAGGGGACTAAAGTATGGCGGGCTAACCATAAAAATATTTGGTATCAAATTTTAGAAGATAAATACTATGTGAGATTCTCTGCCTTTTTGTGTCTGAAAATTTCCATGTCACTGCAATGGAGCAAATTTAAGAAAGGTTGAAGCTCAAAACTCTGGAAGAGCTGAAAAATGAGCCCCCCATGTTTTGTGGGAATCCCATCAATAGTAGACTGAATGGCTTGCTTGAACAACTTTGGTTAATAGACAACCCTAAAGGCATCCTATTTCATTTTTGAACAGCTGAAACTTTTAGAAATTCCTTTAGATTCAGGCAAACCAACACCTTCTGCTGCAATGTTTATCATTTCAGGACTAGTTAAAGTCAATTTCGACTGTCTTGTGTTTTTTCAGAGAAGTACCCAGTGAAAGCGTGTAGATTTGATTTTTCTAATGCTCCTTTGTGTGCACCAGAAGGACCTATCTCATTACAGTGGGCTGCAGCCCTGAGCCCCAGTGTTGTACAGAGTATTTTGCAGTTCATGTGGGTATGTGGATGGGAGGGGGCTGACGAGGTCGCATCAGGAAGCTCATCTAGTACAAAGCCATCACCACTCCTGGAACAGCGCCACGAAGCCCAGGCTGCCCTGTTGGCAGTTTGAACACCTAGTTCTTTCAAAGCTTGTCGGTAGGGTTCAGTGATATTTTCCCAGAAGATCTCACTTGAAGCAATTTTTTTTTTCAGTTGCTAATTATCTATAGGAGAAAACAATAATTTCATTTCCAAAGGTCTCCTGTATTTTAACATTCAGATCCTTGACATTGATTGCTCTTTGAAATTTCAAATACTGATGAAGGAAATGTGCGTGAAAGCAATGCCATTTAAATCCAGGCCTGTTAAAAGCCTGGCTGTGAGAGGAGTAACTCTCCAACTAATACTGATTTGTTAATGCACTGTATCTGTTACCTGCCCCTCGTCAGAAGCCCCCAGAGAAAGCAGGGATCGGAAGGAGTTGTCAGTAACTTACTTAAGAGAATAATAACCAAAATAATGAAAATCATCTTTCTGAGGAATGACTTGTTGGAGGTGAGTTTCAGCAAGAAGCAAGTTTGTTAAGTGTGAGGCTGGAGTAGGATGCTGAATTCTGATCCTCCCTAGATGGGGAAAGGCAGTTTCCATGTTTTATTTTGTTTTTTTCTCCCCATAAAATAATTAGCTTCAAATGTAAAAGAGTTTTCTAATTGGCAGGAAACTTAAAGATAATTTTACTCAATCTCCTGCATTTTATAGGTAAGAAAATTGAAAGAAATTCTTAGCAGATAATTGGTGCATGCCTATTGTATTCTAGGCACTGTTGTGGGAAGTAGAGACATTGTGGACAGGGCAAGGTTGACTGGTTAGACCAATTAGAGACGGATCATGGACTCGTTAGACTAGTTAGGTCTAGACTAGACCAGAGCTAGATTAGTATCCAACCCACTGTTGCTCTGACCAGCAGTCCTGCTTCCCTCTCACCAACCCCTTCGGCACCTTGAACTGATTACCCCTCTTCCCTCTTCCACCGTCTCACTTCTGGTTTTGTATTTCTGAGAAGAACCATGGTTCTCAACATTGTTGGTTTCTCCTCTCCCTCAAATCCATGTGGGAGTGCACACAGGTAATTTTTCATACCATCTCAGGGTATGCACAATTCTCCTGAAGTCCATGGGCATCAGGACAAGAAACTCTGTACCGATGTGATATATGTTAACACACTAGCCACATGGAGAAAACTTCATATAGGCCATCCACTTTGTATTGTAGAATTTTGTGGGGTCTGCAATATTTTTACTATTGGTGAGAATTTTATCAATCACTCACTGAATCAATCAAATCAAGAAGCAATTAACACACCATTTTCCAAGCACCATGGTAAGATACAGAAAACATAATCCCTGTTTTACCTATAAGGAAATTGAGATAGATGTCAAGTAGCAAGTCCCCTCAGAAAACAGTGAGACCAGGGTTTGAACCAAGGCTTCAGACTCTAATTCTAGGGCTTTTCTCTCTCAGAGCGGCTACTTTGAAATGTGAGAAATACCTACATTTTGGAGACATTTTTTACTGTGTAATTGACCATGAGTGTTTTAGGAGTCTGAAAGTGAGGGAGATCAGTAAGGGCTGGATAGATAATCCATCAAAGGATGGGGTAAGATAGGGATAAGTGAAGTAGGATCAAAATGGTTAATTTTAATTTCACCCAGATGATCCTAGAAGGATGGAAATCAGTTTTAAGTGCCAAAGAGCAAATTGCTGGTATAGTAATTCCTATTGCTTCAAACTCTATTTTAAATATAGATGTGTATACTTAGGTAATCAGTGTTTTTTTGTTGTTTGGTTTTTTTTGGGTTTTTTCTACTAACACCTCATATGGTAAGATGGAGCAAAGAAGAAGGTGTCTGGGATCTGGTTATTTTAGCACACATTTATTTATTTGTTACCTAGAAGTAATAAATGATAATAAGCAACAAACATAGTCTCAAGAAACTTAGATTCTGATTGGGGAGTTAACGACTTCAACCATATCTGAAGAATCCAGAATATGAAAATATAAAATTTATTGATAATTTTAGGTCCTCTCAATGGTTTTCTCAGACTTCACTTAGTATGTAAAACAAACAAAATTATACTCGTATTTTTTACAGTGGCTCCCAAATACATTTTCACTTGAAACACATCACTCCATAAATATCACTCCATA
This sequence comes from Mirounga angustirostris, assembly GCF_029215605.1. Lineage (NCBI taxonomy): Eukaryota > Metazoa > Chordata > Mammalia > Carnivora > Phocidae > Mirounga > Mirounga angustirostris. The sequence goes on from NW_026991723.1 coordinate 22,569,963, forward strand.
ATTTTACGAGGCTAACAACATGGTATGTAACCTTTGAAGGTACTGTATTTAATCTGTGGTTCTTAAAAATAGACGGTTCTAACATGGTAACCTCTACCACACTCGCTACACCACACTTGTCCTGATGCTACCTTCTTTTATGACGATTCTAATTGCGGGAAGATTTTTAAATGCATACAATCATGTTAGAATTGTGTAATTAAGGATTAAACAGGTCGGAAGAGAGAGCCTGAAGTAGCACTGTCCAGTAGCAATATGATGTGAGCCAAATACAGAATTTTAAATTTTCTATTAGCCACCTTTAAAAAGCAAAAGGAAACAGCTGAAATTCATTCTAACAACGTATTTTATTTAACCCAATATATCCAAGATGTTTTCATTTCAACATGCAATAAAGTTTCTAATGAGACATTTTATATTCATCTTTCCACAGTCTTCAGAATAGTATATATATTACTCTCCTGAACATTCAGAGTAGTCACATTTCAAGTATTCAAAATAGCTACATGTGGCAAGTTGCTATATCATATTGTACAGCATATGACTGGAGGCTTTCATAAGAAATGAAATGGACAGACTTCTGTGCAGAGCTTTACTGACAACTCAAAGCTCCTTCCTTCCTTCCTTCCTTCCTTCCTTCCTTCCTTCCTTCCTTCCTTCCTTCCTTCCTTCCTTCCTTCCTTCCTTCCTTCCTTCCTTCCTTCCTTCCTTCCTTCCTTCCTTATTTCTGGACAGTTGGCTGATTTTCCTATAAATAGAGGGTGGCTTGCACTTCATAGCATTCTGTGTTCTGACCTCAGACTTGCATTCATCTATTATTTTATCCACATTTTAATTTTCACTAATTCCTTAGTTTTTCCAAAAAACAATTACCATATTATGGTTTATTCTATGAGCTTTGTTCAACATTCTGTGAAGTGAAATGGGATATAAGTAATGTACAGTTACTTCCTGTGCTTTGCTAATATTATTTCTTTAACCTAAAATATCTTCCCTCCCCTTCCCCACTTACCCCAGCAGACGACTTCCTCCAGTCAGCTTAACTGCCAACTCATCTTTAGGGTTCTTGGCTTTTCCTTATCTTACCACCTTCCCCAGACTTCTTCATTTGTTTCTAAGCCCTCGGGGAGATTGTAAACTCCTCAAGGAAGTAGCTATTTCAATTCTTTCTGGATTCAAACAGCCTGAAGTATCCCATCAAGCACCAGATTCTTCAGGCAGATGGAGGCTCAATAATATTTGTGGACTGACTGATGATGAATGGCCATTGCTAGACGATTCCCAGTAAGGAAGTCCATGAGCATCATCTACCTTTTTCCAGCCCTGGTAAACTCTAAATTCAGCTGAAAACATAATTAGTAAAAGATCACATGCCCCCACTATCCATGGCCCAAGAATTCTCCTGGGGGTGACACCTGAGTTTTCTCACTCCTATCCATGCACCGCTTGCTGTCAGGGTTGTACAAATGGAAGTCAGGCTCAAAAGTTACACAATAGAAGTGATTTTTAATATTCCATTTTAGTTTAATTTCAGAAGGTCCAGAACCTCATTTATTTCTGATTATTTTTAATATTTTGGCTCAGAGATTAATATGTTTTTATCCCCCCTTTCTCTTCTTCTTATTGCTTTCTGTAACCAGCCTGCGCTGGTTAAAACTCTAATTAGAGAATAAAAGCATGGGTAAATTATTTTTAATATGACTAAGACCAGACTATCTTCATAATAAAATTACTTTTGTTAATGAATTTAAAATAATCTCAATAATGATTTTTCTACTGAAACTGATAACACCGCTGGAATTATAATGATTTCATATTTTTTCTCATACAAAGGAGAAAATTAATTTTTGATAACGATTTACACTCCTCCAAGATTTAGCACAGATCTACAAATAATTTTTAATAACCAGGTTGTCCACTGAACACAATCTTATAGCAGAAAGTATCTGTGCCATGGTTGGGATGTGGGATGAATATCTATAGTGTAAGAAAGCCATTCTAAATGCTTATGAAATAAAAAATATTTGAGTTTGACCAAAAAAAAAAAAAAAGAAAAGAAAAAGATGAATCTATCATAAATCATCCTACAGATCCACAAAGAATCAGAGTGGAAAAGACAGTAATTAAATGAAGATGCTAGGATTTCTTTTTTTTTCTTTTCCTTTTTTTTACCTTTTATTCTTTGGCCTAATTTTCATTAATATATTTGAACTGTTTTTTACACTATTCCTTGCACTGTGATTTTCAGACCTTATTTGGAGTTATAGGACTATGAAGGGAGAACTTTAAAGTCAACAGGAAGTAAAGTATTACTAAAAGGCCTACACATTTTTGGCCAATTTTCAAGATTCTGTTTTTCTTTTAGTAATACATGCCTTCATTCATTCCAGTTTTCACACACACATGCACACACACAGAGAAAAACCATTATATATAAGGTGGTATGTTGGTTTTGTAAAAATCAAAGATACTCATATAAAGCTTTTAATCTTCATGTCATATTATTATTACAGTAAGGGAAATAAAGGTTGTTGATAAATAATTTTAATAAAGACTTCTTAAAAGAGAGGATATAAGTGAGATTTTTTTCATGGCTTCAGAGAAGAAAAATATTTACTAGGGACAGAGGGGAAAGAAGGAAGGAATTGGAATGAAGAAACAAGGTAGACTTCAAGGAAGAGGTGGCATTTATTCTAGGGATAAGCATTTAGATGTCCAGAAACAGAGGTGATGGGAAGATAAGGGAAAATACTCCCAGCTTCTGGAAGTGTCTGCAAGCAAGAAGAGATATTTAATGGATGAAAGCTGTTACTTTATTTATTTATTATTCATATGTCAACTCATTCTCTAAAATACTAGAGGCAATTTGAATAAATACATATGAAATTAATAAAACAAAAATTATAAGGTTCATTCATTAAAAAAAAAAAAGTTTATTGAACACCTCACATGAGCCAGGCTAGTAGAAAAAAAAAAAAATCTCTGCTTTCATGTTTACAATTTAGTATGGAAGACTCACAATAGACAGAAAAATAAATACATAAACAAATCTGTAATACTATGAAAAAATATAAAGCAGGAAAAAGAAAAAGGGGATAAGCCATGGAGGGGATCAGAACAAGCCACCCTAAAATATGCCACTTTTGCATATGGATTATTTTGAGCTGAAGTCAATGAGGATCAAAAGATGAAGAAAGAAGCCTTCATGGAGCTTCCTTTATTGGACTGAAAGCAGAAATTTCTGAGAAGTGAAGACTGCCATAAACTCCCTCTCCTGGGAAAGTTTGGGTTTTTTTGTTTTGTTTTGTTTTGTTTTTTAAGATATTTATTTATTTATTTATGAAAGAGAGAGAGCTGGGGAGGAGCAGAGGGACAAGCTGACTCCCTGCTGAGCGAGGAGCCTGATACGGGGCTCGATCCCAGGGACCTGAGCTGAAGTCAGATGCTTAACTGACTGAGCCACCTAGGCACCCCAATTCCCTCTCCTGGGGAAGTTTTATGGCTGAGAAGAAAATAAAACTTTGGCACCAAGATGGACCTGCACAAACAAACCTTCCTAAAATGGCCCCTAGCTTCTATTAATTTGCCCCATATATGTACCTTCCCATAGTTTGTCACACTTGGAAGCCTAAAATCCTGTTCCTTTGTCTTTTCACATCTCCACAATCTACTGCTCTTTGTTAGACATGGTATATAAACTCTCAGGCCCAGCTGCTTCTTTGGGTCTTCATTTATTTTCTAGGAAGACCCCCTTCTCAAAAAATTAACATCAAATAAAGTTTGCACACCTTTCTCCTATTAATCAGTCTTTTCTCAGTCTAATTTGCATGGCTTCAGCTGGAGAACTGAGGGAAGCAGAGGTAAAGTTTTTTTTTCCCCTCCCCTACATGAGAGTAGAGAAAGACATGCCATTTTAGATATAAATTGGCCAAAGACATCCTTCTACAGAGGCCATTTTTGAGCAGAGACTTGAAGAAAACAAGGAAATGAACCTTGAATATGTCACGGAGTCACCATGGTTGGGCTTCTCTTACATGGTGCCTCGGGGCTCACAGACTGTTCCCAGAAGCCCAGGGAGAAGCTGCAAAGCTTCTTAAGAATTAGCTTCAGAAGAGGCAAAATTTTGCTTCCACTTCATTGTGGTGCACATGGAAGTTCTCAAGGCCAGCCTAGATTCAAGTAGAAGAGAATGAGTGCCCACTTCTCAATGGCAGAAGTAGCAAGAATTTGTAGCCACCCTTAATCCTCCAGCTTTGTGCAAGTATTTCAAATTAGGTTGATGTATCTTTCCCTAAAGAAAGGGTCTACATCAAGGGTCAGTGGACCAAACAGTGGACCTACCCACCCCACTGACGATTTTTGTAAATAGAGTGATGTTAGAACACAGAAATATCCATTCATTTACTTACTATCTGCCTATGGCTGCTTCTCTGCCTTAAGGGCAAACTTAAATAGTTGCAACTGACTTGAGAGCCGGCAAAAATTAAACTGTTTACTATCTGACACTTTACAGAAAAAGTTTGCGGACCCCTGGTCTGCAAGAAAGCAATCATGACATTTCTCAATCACTCCACATAGATCTCCAGCAATTTTATTTTCAATCTTGGCTACAGGTTCCTAGAAATAATTAACTTTGCTTTGAGTAAACTGAAGTTCAAGAAGATTTTGAAAATGTAAACTGATATCCAAGCAGAAAGCAGGTGCCTCAATAAGAAAGATAAATATGTAGAAGTGAATCACACCAAACCTGAAGCTAATAGAAGCAGAACTGAGAGAAACAGGTCCTCTTCACACGACGCAGAGAACTGGGCAGCTAACCTACCGCAACCTCCTCAAGGTTTTTTGTTTGTTGCTTAAAATTAAGGAGAGGAAAAATATCTCAAATCCTAAATAAAATGCATTTTCTCCCTCTAGAGACTGGATATTAAACCATCAGAAAGGCTCGGACTTTTACACTTGTAACAACATTTCAAGAGAGGAAACTTAGGCCCATTTCAAGATGTTTGCCAGCTCTAAAACAATGTAACCATTGGTTAAAACAAAACTTTAATCACTGGACGTGTTTGGCATCATGCCTCTTTGGCATGCCTCCCTGAGACCTGACAAATCACCCTCACCCAGAGTCAAGAGTATAGCACGTATTAAACCAGTCCTGACAAGTGGATTCGTCGTCTACTACACTAGGGTAGGACTCAGGGTTTAATCAGCCAAATAGGCATCCCCAAGACTATCTCAAAAGAAAGTGAAGAGTATGGGCGCCTGGGTAGCTCAGTCGTTAAGTGTCTGCCTTCGGCTCAGGTCATGATCCCAGGGTCCTGGGATCAAGCCCCATATCGAGCCCCATATCGGGCTCCTTGCTCCACGGGAAGCCTGCTTCTCCCTCTCCCACTACCCCCTGCTTGTGTTCCTTCTCTCACTGTGTCTCTCTCTGTCAAATAAATAAATAAAATCTTTAAAAAAAAAAAAAAAAGAAAAAAGAAAGTGAAGAGTACAACCTTAACTGCTATAGCGTGGATTTTACAATGGGCATATTAGGACTGAATAGTGTACAATGTCAAAAGAAAGAGATAATATTCTTATGGAACAAGTATGCCATTTCTCCAGATAAAATCATTATTGATTTTGGAAGGCTTCTTACATATACCTTCTCACAACGTCAGATTAAGTGTGTGTATGGGGCGGGGTGGGGGGGGGGGATGTTAAGAATGTTGCAACACATTGGATGAATATCAAAGTGACCATCACAGAGTATCTGGTCTCACCTGTTGTGATGAGCTTCCCTCCACTGTCTATGCTGGCCAGCTACTATAAAGAAATCAAGAACTAAATCCAAAAACAACAACAAAAATCTAATAGAAGTTGTTATTGAAAGTATGCAATAGATAAAAATAAAGATTATATAATAGGTGAAGACATAAGTTTAAAAGCAATCAACATTAGGGGCGCCTGGGTGGCTCAGTTATTAAGTGTTTGCCTTCCGCTCGGGTCATTATCCCAGGGTCCTGGGATGGAGCCCTGAGTTGGGCTCCCTGCTCCGCAGGAAGCCTGCTTCTCCCTCTCCCACTCCCTCTGCTTGTGTTCCCTCTCTTGCTGTGTCTTTCTCTGTCAAATAAATAAAATCTTTTAAAAAAAATTAAATAAAAAATAAAAGCAATCAACTGTAACAAAAAAAAACACATACTAACACCTTTAAAACAATAAATATTTTTTTTTTAAAGATTTTATTTATTTGACAGAGAGAGAAACAGCGAGAGCAGGAACACAAGCAGGGGGAGTGGGAGAGGGAGAAGCAGGCTTCCTGCCGAGCAGGGAGCCCGATGTGGGACTCGATCCCAGGACCCTGGGATCATGGCCTGAGCTGAAGGCAGACAGATGCTTAACGACTGAGCCACCTAGGCGCCCAACAATAAATACTTTTAAAATGTAAAATAAATATAAATAAAGTGAGAAAGCCTCTAGAAACAATAAATATTTTTAAATGTAAAGCATGAATATAAAAAATGATCTTAATAAAAATTAAGTATGTTTTAACATCAATAATAAAATTCAAAGTAATGACAACATAAATTCATAAAAATAAACCTAGATTTCAGTTAGAAATTAGGAATAAAAGATGTTTTGGATTATAAATAATAAAATGAGCTATTAATACAAGTGATAAAAGGTAAAACTGGCGAAGTGAAAAACAAAGGACCTAACAGAAGTTAACAGGATAAAGTATTAGGGGAAAAATAAGAAGAGAGCATAAACACAATTTTCAGAAAATACAGGGAAAGATGGTGCATACAAGTAACTTGAAAAGTTAGCAAAGTCCTGAAATGGGCTAAGAATAGCAGATAAAGAACAATTAAAATGGCATGCATCGATTTGTTAACGGTACTCACATTCAGGACTATAAAATAAAATTCTTTATTAAAAATAACAATAAACACCCTTAAAACAATACCCACCTGGAAACACCCAGGTGGTGGGACTCCTATTAAAATGGAAATATCAGCTTGCCCTGTGGAGAACTTTGCAGAGCCTGAGAGGCTGGGAGGAAGACCAGAATGAGAAGGCCTTCCCTCCTACCTGTCAGGTATGCCCAAGCCCCAGCTCAGCCCCCAAATGATCTGTGTGGTGAGCAGCTTGGCTTGCTAGCCACAGTAATGCATGAAGGTAAACAGTGGGAAATCAGGGCAGAAATACAGGATGAGTCATACAAGGCTTTAAATGCCACACTGTTTCACAGTGTTTTCCAAACATGAGCATTCAGTAAACTAACAGGTTTATCCTGGAGATTTTGATTCAGTAAATCTGGATGGGGAGGGGAGGAGACGAAAGGAGAAGGCAGAGGAGGGGCAGTGGGGAGGGTAGGTGCTCTGTGATTTTCACTTATGACCTTCTCAAACAGGTTCCAACCCTTTTAAAAAGTCTTCTCCACTCCAAGTAATTTTGATATTTTTCCAAGTTTAAGAAATAATGATTTATGATCTTGAGACAACTGAGACTTTTCAATATCCAGGTATCAAATTCCAAAACATAGGTGAGGAGAAAAATGCTTTGAATGGTAGCAGGTCAGAGTTACACAAACCCAGTAAAAGGCACAGCCAAGTAAGAATGACGCTGGGAACCTGTCGCTTTCATATGAAACTCAACTGTTTTTAATGTTCTTTGCTACTGCCAAGAACCACCAAATTAAGAGGAAGCCATGAATAAACGTGTCAGTGGTGACTTTTAAGTATCAGAACATTGCCAAAATAAACAGCAAGGGTCCTTTGATATTCATATTTCTCAGGGATCAAGTGTATCCACTCCAAGCCATATCTACCTCCTTCGAGACACTGAAAGGATAAAAATTAAGATGATTCAAGCCTTTTCTTCTCAACTTCAGAAGAGCACAGTGCTATATATATATATCACTGGCACACCTTGAAAATGATTATGTTTGAACAGCACACTGGATAAACTGTAGGGGATTTGGGAGCCTCTGCATGGCTATGGTGAAAAAAATTCATTACGTTTTCTTTATATCAAAATAATTTGAAAATAAAAATAAAATACAGAGTTTCAAGTGTAGTATTTGTGGCGGGCAGGGAACGCACCATTCCAAACCCTCCTCATGGCAAGGCTTGCTCAGGGACTGACCCACCTTGCACAAGGACACATCTGTCTTGGGGCAGCTCATATCTAATGAGCAATCAAGGCAGGAGTATAAGGACCCAGCTGTATTGGCCCAACAGGGAACAAGTCTGAGGGGGCTTGAAGGAAGTTTCCAGAGCTGCCTGGAGATAGGGGTGAGGTGGGGAGGGGGTTGGCCCAGACTTTGAACCCCTCACAATCCAGTGTCCTCTGCCAAATCCTGCTCCTGCCCCTTTCTCTTCAGAGGTGGGGATCCCTAATAAACACCCTGCCCTACAAACTCCATTTCAGCTTCTGTTCCTGAGGAACTGTCAAATGACAAAGACAAAGAATAATACAATTTAATAACAAGGTTGATGTCCTTCATTCAAGGGAAAACAATCCACAGACTGGGGGAGTACATGCCTCACAAGCAGTGAAACACTCTTCCCAAGGGATTTGGGGCAAGAGCAAGTTTTATAGCACTTTCTTTCAGATAAACACCCAGAAGTGAAAGTGTTGGATCATACGGTAGTGCTATTTAAAATTTTTTAAGGAACCTCAACAGTTATCTACAGTGGCTGCTCCAACTTACATTCCCACCAACAGTGCACAAAGAGGTTCCTTTCTCCACATCCTCACCAACACTTGTATTGTCTTTCTCATACTAACCATTCTAACAGGTGTAAATTGATATCTCATTGTGGGGTTTTTTTGGTTTTGTTTTAATTTACTGCAGCATTTTATTTTCCTCACATAAGACACAGTGCTGGGGCTTAATGTTCTCACATGACAGCAGAAAACCAAAATTTGAGAATTGTGCACCAAAAAAACCCCACTTTACATAAATTAAAAGGATGAATACATACATTTACATGTGTAAATGCAAACTGTTTCCCAATTCAAGGCAAGCAATAACCCATGGTGCTCTGAAGAAAAGATTTGAAGGCTTGGACCTCCCAACCCTATCAGACCAGCAGGGCAGAAATGAGAACCGGTTCAGGACCTCTTGCCAGCCTCTAGAGAAATCCTGGAATAGGCAGCTCTTACACATTAATAGCCTGCACAGATCAAGAAACTCATGGTCTGGTAGACTCTCATCAAGCCAATAGATTTGTCTTCCATAAACATGTTCTCACCTCAGTCATGATGTGACTGAGCAACATGTATTAAGGTTTTAAGTCAAAGATAGATACAGCATACTAAACATACAAACAGAACAGTTAACTTGAATACAAGGTCAAAAATAGCAGCAAGTTCTACAGTCCAGGGCTAGTATCAGATACACGTTTCAAGGACATATTTCTTTTCAAAGGCTTATTCCAGTTTCATGAGACTAGCATGAGGTTTGCTAGGGCATATTTACACTGTTGAATTAACTCATGTAGCAAATACTATGCATCTGCTCGAAGTCCATTTAGAGGCATTTGTGGAGGATGATGGAGAGACCCACCTCCTTGTATTCCTGCTACTGATCCACATCTGCTGGAGGGTAGACAGCGAGACTAGGAGGGAGCCCCCATCCACACTGAGTACTTATACTCAGGAGGAGCGATGCTCTTGATCTTCATTGTACTGAGGGCCAGGGCCATGAACGCCTTCTGTTTCCATCAGTGAGCCAGGATACATGGTGGTCCCACTGGACACCACCATGTAAGAGTATAGTGTGTTGAGCACCTGGGTAGCTCAGTTGGTTGGGCATCTGCCTTCAGCTCGGGTCAAGATCTCAGGGTCCTGGGATCGAATCCTGCATCAGGCTCCCTGCTCAGCGGGGAGTCTGCTTCTCCCTCTGTCTGCTGCTTCCCCTGCTTATGTGCTCTCATTCTCTCTCTCTTAAATAAATAAAATCTTTAAAAAAAAAAAAAAAGAGTACAGTGTGTCATCATCACACTTCATGATGGGAGTTGAAAGGAGTTGAAGGTGGTCCCATGGGTGCCACAGGACTCCATACCCAGGAAAAAGGACTGGAAGAGTGCCTCTAGACACCAGAACTGCTTGTGGCTGGTGGTGATCACCTGACTATAGTTCATAACTATTCTTCTGGGAGCAGGAGGATGTAGCTGTGGCCCCAGCTCCTGCTCCAAGACATAGCAGACCTCCATGATGTCATACAGGATTTCCTGCTCAGCCACTGTGGTGAAGCTGCAGTCATGCTCCATGAGAATCTTCATGCGATGGTCTTTCAGGTCTCAGCCAGCTAGGACCTGACACAGGATGGTATGGGGCAGAGTGTAGCCCTCATAGATGGGTACTGTGTGGGTGACTTGGTCCCCATAACTCATGACAATACCAGTGGTACAGCCAGAGACACATAGGAACAACACAGCCTGATGGTCATGTACCTAAGCAAAGTATGGAAGATCTGGAATGTGATCTGAATCATCTCTCAGTTGGCCTTGACATTCAAGGTGGCATCAGTCAGCAGCACAGGGTGCTCCTCAGGGTTCTAGAAGTTGTGGTGCCAGATCTTCTCTATGTTTTCTCAGTTGATGATGATGCCCTGCTTGATGGGGTACTTAAAAGTTAGGATTCCACTCTTGCTCTGGGCCTCATCACCCAAGTGGTCCTTCTGTCCCATGCCCACAATGATGCCTGGTGTCAGGGGTGCCTGACAGTGGACAAGAACATGTCCTGGACAAGGGTGGGGGAGTCATTCCCAGCAAAGCCAGATTTGCACATGCCAGAGCCAGTCATGATGAGCAGTGTGGTTTCTTCTAGTGGAGGTCGTGGGCCCAAGGGTGGAGTGAAGCAGGCATTGTGGTTTGATTTGCATTTCCCTAATGATTAGTGATGTTGAGCACTGCACCTTTTCATATACCTGTTGGCCATGTCTATTCAGAGCCATCCATTTTTAACTTGATTTTTTTTTTGTTTTTTCTTTTTTTGTGTGTGAGTTGTAGAAATTATTTATATATTTTAAAAATCAACCCTTTCTCAGATATAAAATTTGCAAATACTTTTCTCCCATTCAGCAGGTTGCCTTTTCATTTTGTTGACGGTTCCCCTTGCTATGCAGAAGCTTTTCAGTTTGAGGTAGTCTCACTCATTTATTTTTGCAAATAATTCTTACTAAATCATTGAAAATAATGATGAAGTTCTTATTTGTAGACTGCACACATATTGCTAGAGCTGTCATCATGTGGCTCAATTCAATGTTACTAAAAGTGAATAGCAGCTACACCATGGACAAAGGTATGGAATATGAAATCAGAGATTCAAGGCTGCCCCTCCGGGCTATGCTAGTCAGAAAACCCTGACCCTGACCTACTGTGCCCTCTTCAGACTCATGAAACAAAAATGCCTTCAGGAACTCTGGATCTAGCAATTTTAGTAGCTGCTCAGTGGCAATCCCCTTCTTGGCAGTAGTCAGAGTATCCCAGTGGAATAGCAAATGCCCAATTCTTCCCATCACCATTGCTGCTTCTGTGGACTACTGGATTTGCCATCAGACCTCCTCATTCAGGCAGTCCCCTGCAAGCCCCGAATGAGGCTGCTCATGGCTGAGTTTGCCAGAAGAAATACAGAACAATTAGTTAAATTTGGATTTCATGAAAAGAAGAAATATTTTTTTTTTTTTTTTTTTTTTTTAGAAAAGCCATGTCTCAAATATTATATGGAGCTTACTTGTATTAAAAAATGTTTTAGGGGCGCCTGGGTGGCTCAGTCGTTAAGCGTCTGCCTTCGGCTCAGGTCATGATCTCAGGGTCCTGGGATCGAGCCCCACATCGGGCTCCCTGCTCGGCAGGAAACCTGCTTCTCCCTCTTCCACTCCCCCTGCTTGTGTTCCCTCTCTCGCAAATAAATAAATAAAATCTTAAAAAAAAAAAAAGTTTTAATCTGAAATTCAAGTTTAACTGGGTGTCATGTATTATTATGTGCTAAATCTGGCAACCCTACTTGAAGTGTGAAGGTTCTGGTCATCCCAGGCCCACCCCATCCTGGGATGGACTAATGAAATCAATATTTCTTGATTACCTATCATTTTCTCTGTGTATCTTTTGGAAAATGCTATTGCTGGATTTCATATTGTTGATTCCTTCAGTCTTTTTGAAACTCTTCTTTGCCTTCCTTGACTCATCTTTCTTTTCTTTTTAAAATCTGACCAGTGTTTCTCTGGATTCTAATTCTTCCCCCACTGTCTAAATCAAAGGTTAGTCAACATTTCCTGTAAAGGGTCAGACAGTAAATATTTTATTTTTTGAGGACCACATAGTATCTGTCATAACTCCTGGACTCTGACTTTGTAGAGCAAAAACAGTAACTGGCAATATGCAAATGAATGAACATGGCTATGTTCCAATAAAACTTTATTTACACAAATAGGCACTAGGACAGACTTAGCCCATAGGCCATAATTTGCCAATCCCTCCTCTAGATGCAAGTGTAGCTGGATTAGTCCTTGTCTTTCTTCATTGTTTGTTCTTTTATCGATCTCATCTAATTACATGATAGGCCTACGACTTGTATTTCAGTGACATGCAAATCTGTATCTCAAACCCTGACTTTCCTCCCAGTCTACAGTCTTGTATTCCAAAAGCCTGCAAGATGATTCTTCCTGAATGTCTTATAGACACTTTAAATTCATCAATCCCAATTTCTCTCTGAAAGCACCACATCTCCTGTTCCTCTCCACAATCTCTATTTCTGCCAGGATAACCACTATCCCTATGGCTAAACCCAGCTCAAAATTTCCACAGGTGTTTGGTTTCTTCCTTTCCCCAGCTGCCCATATTCACCCAGTGGACAAGTACTATAAATTCAACATATTTATTTCATATCTGTGTCTCCTGTCCCTTCCTACCACCAAGGGGAAGCTTTCTGTACCTCTTCTCATTGCAATATTATCCAAATGACTCTAGACACCAGACAACAACCAAATTTCTCCAATACTGTTAGACTGCCTTTCCTTGGAATGGTTCTGATTTCTCTCTTTCTTCCTACCGTCCTCTTGAAGACTTTTTAATGCTTTTATATTAAAGTCTAGATTCTTTAGCCTGACATCAAAGACCCTCTCTGAGCAGATTCAACTCTTTAACTGTGTGCACCATTAACAGTAATCAAAACAAACTATGTGCAGTTCCCTAGCTACTCAAACACTTTCTTATCTACTTAATTCTCCCATGCTTTGGTTTTCCCCTGCCCTTCCCAACCCTGGTCACCTAATTCCTACCTACATTGGAGGACCCAGCTCAAATACCTTCTCCACAAAGTCATCCCTAACCTTCCATCTAGAAGAAATGTTTCCATATTCAAACTTTTGTCTCCACTTAGATTATACCTCCCTCACAGCTATTATAATTTTCTACCTTGTATCACACTAGCTCCTGCCCTATCTCCCTTGATACGGTTTGAAATCTGGTAATAGAGTCTCTGAATTTCCTTTTCTTTCCCCCCAAAAGATACAGTAAAAAACCTTCCAACCTTCCTCATTTTAGGTGTTCAATACATACTTGGTAAACAAATAAAAAAATAGAAGATTAGTATTCTATATACAAAAAAAAAAAATTACTGAGTGAATGAGTATGTGTAAAGAGAGAAAAATTGTGGATGTGTAGTTAATTTTAACTCATTCTTCATTTTTCCACCTTCCCTTTTTTTCACTGTGGCGGAGGAGAAAGGGGCATTTAACCCAGATCTACCTATTTCAACAGCCTCCATTCTTTTTTTTTTTTTTTAATGTTTTATTTATTTATTCATGAGAGTCAGAGAGAGAGAGAGAGAGAGGCAGAGGCAGAGGGAGAAGCAGGCTCCCCACCTAGCAGGGAGCCCGATGCAGGACTCTATCCAGGACCCTGGGATCATGACCTGAGCTGAAGGCAGACGCTTAACCATCTGAGCCACCCAGGCGCCCCCAACAGCCTCCATTCTTATCTACAAAGATATACTGCCTCTCATATTAAAAATAACAATTAACTTGGAAGTGAGGATTGGAGACTATTAGTAAATGTATGGTTTTTATTTCGTGTGTATTAAGAAATGGATAGCAGAGTAGCAGTCAGGTCCAGATCTTCTAAGGAATTAGAAAATCATACCAGTTATTTTAGCAGAGGGAATGTAATATAAAGAATTCTGACTAGGTATAAAGTTGTAACCAGATAACTAAAAAAGTAAGAGAATTCCAAGGTATTAAAGATGTGGTGATTGAAGGAGGCAACTACCATCCCTGTGGCCTGGGAGAAACAAAAGGAAGAGATTAAAAGTATCAAAATCTATAAAAATTAACAAAATTTACAAAAATTAAAAGTATCAAAATTTACAAACTTAAAAGAAGAATCTCATCAGGCTGAAACTCAGGTTCTGAAAATAGGAACCCTGTTTAGCTGGTGTTAAAAAACACTGCAAGTGAATTCAGCCGCATCTACAGGAAGGAACCCTGCTGCCAGGGAGAAGGAGCATTGCTGGGGAGAGCATCCTAAGAACAGGAAGTAGAGAGGGAGGAGCAAATCCCTCCTTCCTCATCCAGACCCTCTAATGTCCCTACTGACAGAGCCTAATATAGAAGCAGCTGGCAAAGCAGAAATATGGTTTGCAGGGCCCCAGACCCTGCAGCACAGAGATATAGAGCTATAAAAGGATGGGTTTGGAATTGAGAGGCAATAACTTAAGAAGTGGTCCAGGAAAGACACCTATGAAAAGGTACCTATTGAAATGTGGCACTTGTGAGCTTGAGAATGAAGTCAAATAGGCTAACATAAGCAATATGAGATCTCTCACCTTAAAAGTAAAATTGTAAAGACCTCTAGGTGGGGACCCGAAACACGTAAAAGGAAAAAAAAAAAAAAAGATGCAGACAGATTTCTTGACTTCAAAAATCAAATAACAGCTCAAGAAAACACCAAGACAAATTACCTGTGATCTTGAAAACAGTGAGGGGGGTTAGGGAATTTGTCATAATTGGCAAAGCATTGTTAATTCAAACCCCAAGGAATGCTAAAATGCCACAGTTTCACACTAGAGGTCACCCCCAGTAAGAAAATATAATTGTACCATCCTTTATTGTCCCCCTGTAGCTGTTACAATATTGGAGAGCTGCTCCTTATTGCAAAGA
Organism: Mirounga angustirostris; assembly: GCF_029215605.1. Taxonomy (NCBI): domain Eukaryota; kingdom Metazoa; phylum Chordata; class Mammalia; order Carnivora; family Phocidae; genus Mirounga; species Mirounga angustirostris. The sequence goes on from NW_026991723.1 coordinate 22,585,111, forward strand.
GATTGGATTTTTATGAGACTGACATGCTAAGCAGCTTTCTAGTCAAGTAAAATACTGCATTAAACAGAATTCACTTTCGTACTTTGGTTGAGAAGCAGATATATTGACTGTATAGTACAGAAGACAGTATTCATTACATGCAATCACTGACCTATTTCTAAGGTATCAACTTTAATCAGAGGTAGGTCAACACTGTTATCAAGAAACAATACACTGGATATTACATAGAGACTGATATTGAAGAAATACTGCCTCATGTCAGTATTTAAATTGGGGAAAATACTGCCTTGTATCAACAGAATGCAGGTGTACTACATGAAATAATTACACTACATAGTTTAACAAACTCATTAATTTTAGAGTTTATTGCATTAAAGGCATTTACAGCTTAGGAAATTAGGGTGTCTTTATCATTTCATGGCAAATTATGATGATTCAAGGACATCTTCCAGAAATGACATTTGTTAAAATTCTTAATGGCAAGGGATCCTCTGTAAGTACAGAATTCCAATTTTCAAGATCATCTGAATGCACTAAAAATAAGCTGATCATTCATTGGTATGATGTGGATCACTTTTACTGTATCTCCATGTCAATGTTCCTTTGATATTTGTGCTCCCAGCTTTTACTACCCACTAACTCTGGTCGCTGTTGTTGTTTTGTTGCTGTTCTTGTTTGTTCTTGTTTGTTTGCTGTTCTCCCCCAATATTCTGGTCTTTCTACATCATTCATGGAAAATACCTACGACCTTTTTTTCTTTATACTTCAGTTGCCATTCCTGGAGCCACCAATGACCATGTTGTTTAAAGTGTCCAAGAGCCTAACCCCTCAAGTCTGTGACCTCCTCACTCAGTGTGGTCTTTTCTTGCACCCCACTTCAACAAGCAGCTCACCCGGTCACATCCTTTCTGTTTTCATCAAATAAATGCACCACCTTCCAAATTTCTATTAGATAGAAAGATTATATTGTATTGTATTATTATATATCCATTCATTCTACTATGCTCCCTAGTATATCCAAATCCACTGATACGTCACTTTTCTACAATCTATCACTTCTCGAGTTGGTACTGCCCTCCATTCAGGTTTAGAACCCATGGATTATCATTATAATTATTCACTAGTTACCCATTCAACTTTCTTGCCCCACTTTCCCTCGATCATGCTCCTTTGGATAAATCCCCACCTTGGTTAAACCCAACTATCTCGTCATTCTATACTTTTCTCCATAATGCTGAATGTTGCTAAGGAAAAGACATAGAAACATGCTGTCAGGTCTAAATTTGAAAAATCAAGATAAGAATTATTTGACAATAATAACCAGAGAGTCAAAGGGTCTCTCAATAATTCAAATATACTTCCAGAATACATTCACTCACCTACTTAGCAAAATGGACTTTTAATACCTTCTCTCTCCTCCAACCTTCAGCACAACTATTCCCCAAAGACCCATATACACACATACTCTCAGCTAGTGATATTGTCTCATATTTGAGAAAAAGGAGGCAACTAAAGAGAAACTGCCTTATCTTACCACTACCAAGTCCTGGATCTGTTACCACAGTCTCTGGCTGTCCCTCCATTATAATGAAGTATGCCTTCCCTGTGTACCCCTAAACTTGTGCTCTAGGCACCATTCTTTTTCTACTTTTCAGGGTATCCATTCAGTTCCTGGTAATCAATTTCTCCCTCTCTACTGAATCATTCCCATCAACACATACACATTCTTCTTGATGTCATAGTATCATCATTGCTATTGACCCCATACAACCTCCCTTGACCGACCCCATGGTCCTCCTTCAGTTTCTGGAGTACTTTTCTGCTCCTTTTATAGCAAAAGTTATTGAATGGCTTATTTATGGCCCAGTCTTTACTTCCTGCCATGCCATCTCTCCTTAGCCCATTATTTTTTCCTACACAATTGATTCTTCTTGTCAAGGTTATTAGAAATCATCACCAAAGTCCACCACGTTTCCAAATTTACTTGGCAGCTATAATTCTTAATCTTACTCAAATTATTGGCAAAATTAGACACTGTCAGCCACTCAATCCTCCTTAAAACACATCCTTAATTTATGTGACTCCACATTTTGCTGTTTTTTTCCTTATATCTGAATCACTTCTGCTCAGTCTCTTTTTTTGGCCCGCCCCTTCAGTTCAAAACTGAAAAGCTGGAGTGCCCCAGAGATCCTCCAAAGCTCCACTATTCTCCATCTCCAGTATTTTCCTTGGTGAGCTTTTATATATTCCCACTATTTTAATACCATCTGTGGAGACTATCGAATTTGTATCTCCATCACTGACCTCTCCACTGAGCTCTAAACTCTAAGCTGTAATTAACTGTAATTCTATGATTGACATTTCCACTTGAATATCTAATCATCTCATTAATCCCAATATGGCCAAACAGAAGCTTGATTCCTTTGATTTTTATCCCCAATGTGCACTTTTGAACTCCTTCCCTGTCAATATCTCCACCAACCACCTGGTGCTCAGGTACAACATTTAGCATCATTTCAATTCCTCTCTTCCCCTCATTCTCCTCCCTCACATGAAATCCCTAAACAAATTACTTCAGATTCAACTCCAAAATAGATTTTAAACCTACCCACTCCTTTTTATCTCCCCTGCACCAGCCACTTCCAGTTGCAATCATTATCACCTGCATGATTGCTCTAATCTACAAGAGAGGTCATTTCCATTGCTGGAACTATCTTTTCCACTATCATTTCCATTGCTGAAATATCTTTTCAAAACATAAATCTTTTCACGTAACACAACACACACACACACTTAAAGCCCACCATTTCTTTCCCTTGGTACTTAGAATAAAATCTAAAGTCCTTCCTGTTGCCTATAAGAACCAATATGACATGACCCAGTTCCACCTTTCTAGCTTCAGGACCTAGTGCTCTCTCCCAATCTCATACTTCAGCTCTAATAGCTTTGTTTTTATTCCTCAAACTCACCAAATTCTCTCTGCCTCAAGGCCTTTGCACTTGTTCTTGTCTCTGCAGAGCTCTGTGTGGCTGGCCTTTATTACAGCTCACCCTCTATCTTCACGGAGGCACCATCATCCTGCAATATACCATCCTGCTTTAGCTTCTTCACAGCACTCATCACTTTTGAAACTCTCTTGCCCATTTTTTGTTATTGTTTACTTTCTTTTTTCATCTGTCATCTCTCTCTAAGTCAAGAACCTTATATATATTTTTGCCACTATATCTAGAGCCTACATTATCTAGAGCATAGTTGACTCTAAATAAATATGTGTGGAAGGAGGAAAAATGTGAAAGAAGGAAGGAAATAGGATTTAATGATTTTCTCATAAAGGTAATGACACAACTATTTGTACAGTTTCTCTAACATCCATCTTTCCAACTTCCCAACTAAATTTCATCTCTGCAAGTTTATGCATAACAAAGTACAGAGCACAGCTTAGCTCAGAGGCATGGCTCTGTTAAATAAAACTAATTTGACAGGATCAGACCACTGGGGTTTAGCCATTCACATTCTGGATGGCTGGAAATCATAGTGTGCCAAACCTCCTTGGGTACTCAGTGAACCACACTCTCCACCATCTCCCTACACACTCCAGGCAATTACCCATCTGGTTTGCCTGGCTCGCCCAGTCGTATTTGAATGAGGTTTTCAGCTGAAAGTGAATGGTGTGTGCCAGACCTGAAAGGCAGCCTCCGGCAGTTGTATCCCAGGCCTGCTTTCAGCTGTAGCCATTCTCTCCAGACGGGGGTCAGGATCCTCCCCAAAAGTAGCAGGACAGGTAAAGACAGAGGAGGGAAATGGGAGCCTAGGCAGGAATCAGGAGACCTGGGTTCGAATCCCTGCCTATCTCAAGTTCACTGTGACCTGATGAAATCCCTGCACCCCTCTAGATTTGCTTCCCAGCTGCAAACTATGGGGTTCATACTAGGTAACTCTAGGAATTTCTTCCAGTTCTAACATTCCAAACTTGTAAACCACCAAGTGGCAAGCATTTGCTGGGTTGCAAATTCTCCAACCCAACAAGCCAATCTCCAACCTGGGATGAGTGGTGACATTACCACCATGTGGGTTTTTTATATTTGCCCAGAAACTCATAATTACGAGGTTACCCTCACCACACCCCTTTGACATACATGGGTGACAAACACTAATTACCCTGCTTTGCTGGAGGAAGAAAGATGGCACAGAATGATTAAACAACTCACCCTCTGTTTACCAAAAGCAGTGGTCTGGCAGGGACTAGAAATCCATGAATCTGAGTAGTAGACCTGAGCTCAGGACATTAGGCCACAGGGCTCTGCTAGAGCATACCAGTGTTTGGCTTCACTTGTTTTTTATTCTGGAATAGATGAAAAACAGTCATGATTGCATTCTCTTTTCTGAGTGATTCACTGCTGTTAGTGCTAATGCAATTGGATAAAAGAGAGAAAGTTCTATTTACTTCAACCAAAAACCTAAGAAAATTTTGTGTGGGCAGGCAGTGAGGTACACAGGGAGAGTATGGACTTTGAAGTAAGAGACACTTGTCTTTGTTTTGTGAGCAAACATTTTTCCAGGTATTAAGAAAGCACAAAAAGCATAAAGATGTGTAAGACTCAATTCCACTCATAGCTCTGCAAGATAACCTAATTCTCTGAGTTTTGCTTTTCTCATCTGTAAAATGTAACTGATAGAACTTGCCCACAATATCCTTGCAAGGATGAAAAGTGATGAGAAAAGGCAGTTACTCCCATTGTGGTTCCTCAGTTAATTAGCACCTTTTCCTCTTTCTCCTCTTCCTTATCTAGGGAACACAAAATTGGGTGTTCCCTACCCACACACCCAAAGTCCCCTGCTATTCACCATTATCCAATGAAGAAAGACCAGACCACAGGCCACTAAAGCAGGTGACCAATCATCCATGAGGTGAAGGGATCCCTGGTATCTCCTGTTCCAGACTTGCTAATGACATAGGGTATCTTAAAAATGAATAACTGACCCTGTGTCTCCACCTGTAACAGTGGAACTAACCAAATTGTCCCAGGGAATATTCTGGAAGAAAAGGCCTCTGAAAGGTTTATAGACTCTTGGACATAAAATGTAGACTAAGTGCTATGATTTTTTTTTTTTTTAAGATTTTATTTATTTGACAGAGAGAGACACAGCGAGAGAGGGAACACAAGCAGGGGAGTGGGAGAGGGAGAAGCAGGGCTCCCGCTGAGCAGGGAGCCCAATGCGGGGCTCGAACCCAGGACCCCGGGATCATGACCTGAGCTGAAGGCAGATGCTTAATGACTGAGCCACCCAGGCGCCCCAGCGCTATGATTTTTTTTTGGCAGTCTTTCAAGTTACACTCAAACATCTCTAGTCCTCTGAATAGCCACTTCAGCCTCCTTATCCATCAGCTTAGTCTCTATCATGCCGCCAGCAGAGACATCTGCAGAAGCTAGTGAATAAGAAAAAGAGACACAAAGTAGGGAAGGAACACAGTTCACCACTAAGGCAAACGTCTTAGCTTGTTTCCTTTTCTTACTCTTATAGAGATTTGGAGAATCACATTTTTCAACATCAGGCTTCTGTTTTTAACCAATATTGTTAAAAACAGGGGACTCAGAATGACAAACAAGAGACAAGTTTGCACTGAGGTGGTCTGGTGATGAGCCCTGGAGCTCTGGACGCTGAGTTGGGAGACATGCTTTCAGGCCTGTACCTACCACCAGTGGGCTGTGTGGTGATCTGCAAGAGTATGAACTCCTGTAATGAACTGAGATTCATTCCCCCACCTCTGTATAAGTAGGCTAAGAATAAACTGTCCCCAAAATGCTTACTAGAACTAAAGTCCTATGAATCCTGGAATAACGTACATAGAAGCTGACACACAGTAGCCACACACACCTTATATTCACAGTGTTGGGGGCCCATAGGTCCAAGGGTCCTATATTCTCATGCCCTCTGCTATAACATTGTTCATTTTTTTTTTGGAGTAGAAGCAGACTTTATATCCCTGAGAGAAACATAAATGTATATAAGAACTATGTGTTCCAATACATCTGTATCATTAACAAGTTTCCTAGGTATTTTAGATTAAAACAAAAAAATCCATGGATTTTGAGAAACTCTGGTCTAGACATACATATCCCAAACTACTAACCAGGTAAGAAAGCAAAACACAGGAAAAGACACTTTCAGTATTTGAAAGAAATTAATAATGAACATGTCACTTAAAATAATTATTCTCAAACTGTATTTAAAAAGTTTTAAAAAAATTCAGATTCCTGAGTCCTACTCCATACCTTAGTCAGAACTGTGGGGAAAGGAGTGTAAATGGCCCAGTTGCAGGCATATTTGCAAAGCTCCTAAGGCCATGCCGCTGATTGCCCAGCTCTGGAAACCACTGTTAGAAAGCAAAACCTCAGAAGCCAAGTCTGGCAAGTATGTCAGTCCCTCTCCTCAGTGCCCAGCAGAAGTAATTTCTCCTCTCACTTGTGAACATCTGTGATAATCATCACAGAGAGCCAATCATCACAGAGAGCCGGCTTGTTTGTTAATGGGGGGAAGAAAAGCTATTTACCTAGTTTGCAAGCCAAGGGAGAGCTTAATTAATGTCAGAGTAGATACGATTTCCTCCTCTCTCCTTGCCCTAGGAACTCACAGGGATAACGAGAGGATTTTTAATTAATGTTTGAAAAGCATTCTGAGATCCCTGGATGAGAGGTGCTGGAGAAGGGCACAATGTGATTATTATTGTTATTAATAGTAGTTGTAATAATAGAAATAATGAAGTTCTCCAAAGTGATTTTTTTAGAAAATTCATGACATCAATTGCCAGTACATTTTTGTGGCAAGGATTTTGGAGAGAATAAAGGAGAAAGGAAAAAAAAAGATATAAGGAAAATAAAAATACTTTTTTTACCCAAAAGAACTGGGTAACACTTTGAGGTTCTAGCATGAGGACTCCATGAAAAGTTCTTCTTATACTTTTCCAAGGTAAATTAAAATATAACTATTAATTTCTATGTTACCAGTGAATGATTATGAAGGAACATAGTTATGAAGGAAAGAACCCAAGTTTGGAAAATGGAAGTTCAGAATTTGGGGCTTATCATTGCCTATTTACTGGCTTACCACTTACTAATTATTTAACCTTGGGCAAATCACATTATCTATATTTCCTTATTGATAAAATGGGAAGATATTGAAATATGTTCTACCCAACTCACAGGTTAATGAAGATGAATGGAGATGATAAATGTGGAAATTTTTTATATGTCTGTGAGTTGTTCAACAAATATTATTAATGATGATAATGATGATGATGATGATGATGATGATTACACCAAAAATTCACATTGTAAGATGGCAGAAATGAATGTACATTATTTATAATAGATTTTTTTTAAATATATTATTTTAATTTATGAAGTAAACTTATTCTTCAAGGCTTACAATAAAAAGCACCTTCAGGGAGTTTAGAAAGTTAAAGAGTTCTTCAAGTCTTAGAGTGAAAAGTAGCTGGCCCCTGTCCATCCCTTCCACAATAGTCCTTATTTCCAGAGATGCTCCTTTTTAATTCTTCAGCTGCTTCTTTTGATGTTTGTCTCTATATTGCCAATTAACACGATTGAACTGCTATATCTAGCTCTGTACAAATGTTAAACATTATTTGTTTCCTATTATAATAGATATATTAATTCTCTTATACTACCACCCTCACTTGCCCCCCTCCTTTCTATAGGTATAGTTACATTTACTTTTGTTAAAATTAATATTTACTATTTACATCATTACTATTGCATAAATATTGTTAATTATTTTTTTTTTTTTTAAAGATTTTTATTTATTTATTCATGAGAGACAGAGAGAGAGAGGCAGAGGGAGAAGCGGGCTCCCAAGAAGCAGAGAGCCTGATGCGGGACTCGATCCCAGGACCCTGGGATCATGACCTGAGCCGAAGGCAGACGCTTAACCATCTGAGCCACCCAGGCGCCCAATATTGTTAATTATTAACCAACTAGCACACCACTATTACATTTCCTCTCTTATAACAACTCTTTGTTTTTCCTAGAGTTCTTAATTGCCTAATATTTTAAAAATTTGCTTACATTTCTATCTACTTCACACTGGGTTCGTTCCATGTATTCTTTCAGAGCTATTAACCTTCTCTTAATACTACTGTATTTTCCATCTTGTCAAATGCATTAGAAAATATAACATTTCTTTTTTATTTTTCCCCAGACACTCACTTCTCCCGTATTACTGTAATTGAACAATACTATGTCAGAGGCTATGAAAATAGTAGTGAATCCTTGAATTTATAGGCTCTCACACCATGACTATAAGGCATGTGTGAAATCTGTGCATCAGTCTCTATATATGTTGTTCCAGGATTCATAAGACTTTAAATCAAGTAAGCATCTTGTGGACAATTTATTTCTCCATACTTCCTATACAGAGGTGGGGAAACTGAGACTCAGAGAGTTCACTCCCTGGTAGTAGAGGCAGATCTAAAAGCACATCTCTCAGATTTAGTTTTGCCAAAAATGAATGATCACTGATATACCTGTTATTTATATTGTAAATGACAGGTATATAAAAAACTGCCACCAAGAATACTAATCCCAGCAAAAATATCCTTCATAAATGAAAGAGATATAAAGACATTCCCAAAGAAAAAAAAGAAAAGAGAAAAAAGCTATGGAGATTTATCACCACTAAACCTGCCTTACAAAAAAATGCTAAAGGGGGTTCTTCAAGTTGAAGTGAAAGAACACTAAGAATGACATGAAAATATATGAAAGTATAAAGCTCACTAGTAACAGGAAATATATAGTGAAATTCGGTATACGCTAATACTGTTATTGTGTGTATAAAGAATTTTATCCCTAGTATAAAAGTTTAAAAAGCAATTATAAAAAATAACTATAGCTACAATAATTTATTAATGGATATAAAATATAAGAAGATGTAAAGTGTGACTTCAATAATAAGAGTATGTGGGGGAAGGAGAATTAAAAGAGTAGAGTTTTTGTATGAGATTGAAGATAAGGTATTATAAGCTTAACAGAGACTGTTATAGCTATAAGATGTTTTATGTAAGCCTCATGGTAACCACAAAGAACAAACCTATAGTAGCTACACAAAAGATAAAATGAAAGGAATTAAAGCATATCACTACAGAAAAATAAATCACAAAGGAAGACAGCAAGAGAGGAAGAACAAAGGAATTAAGAGAACAGTCAGAAAACAATTAACAAAATAACAATAGTAATTTCCTACCTATCAAAAGTTAGTAATATTTTATCTATCAAAAATTAAATGTAAATGGATTAAATTCTCCAATCAAAAGACACAGAGTGGCTGGGTGGACCAAACCAAACCAAACCAAACAAAAAACAAACAAAACAAAAATAACAAAAAACCCCCAAGATCCAACAATATATTGCCAACAAGAGATTCACTTTAGCTTTAAGGACACATATAGGCTGAAAGTAAAGGACTGGAAAAAGATATTCCAGGCAAATGATAATCAAAAGAGAGTGAAATGCATAGTAATGGCTATATATGTTTCAGATAAAGAAACCTTCAGTCAAAATTAGTCACAAGAGACTAAAAACATAACTATATTATGATAAAAGGGTCAAGAGAATATAACAATTGTAAATATATATGCAACCAACATTGGAACACATAAATATTTAAGGCAAATATTAACAGAACAGAACGCAACAAAAATTAAGAAACTTAAGATTGAAATTATATCAAGTATCTTTTTCAACTACAATGGGTATGAAACTAGAAATCAGTAACAGGAAGAAAACCAGAAAATTTGCAAATACATGGAAATTAAGCACCACACTCCTGAACAACTAAAGGGTCAAAGAAGAAATCAAAGGGGAAATCAGAAAGAATCTCGAAGCAAATGAAAATGAAAACATAATATACCAAAACTTACAGGACAGAGCAAAAGCAATTCTAAGAGAAAAGTTTATAGTAATAAATGCTAAATTAAGAAAAACAAAAGATCTCAAATAAACAACCAAACTTTACAGCTCAAGGAACTAGAAGAGAAGAACAAACTAAGCTCAAAATTAGCATAAGGAAGAAAATAATAAACATTAGAGCAGAAATAAATGAAATAGAGACCAGAAAGACAATAGAAAAAAATCAAAACTAATAAGCTAGTTTATTTAAAAAAAGGAAGCAAATTCACACATTGTCAGCTAGACTAATCAAGAATAAAAAAGGATAAACAAAATTATAAATGAAAGAGGCAACATTAGAACTGACACCTCAGAAATATAAAGAATTATAAAAGGCTACTATGAGGGGCGCCTGGGTCGCTCAGTCTTTAAGCGTCTGCCTTCGGCTCAGGTCATGATCCCAGGGTCCTGGGATCGAGCCCCACATCAGGCTCCCTGCTCAGCGGGAAGCCCGCTTCTCCCTCTCCCACTTCTCCTGCTTGTGTTCCTTCTCTCAGAGTCTCTCTCTGTCAAATAAATAAAATCTTTAAAAAAAAAAAAAAAAAGACTACTATGATTGTTAACAAATAGGATAACCTAGAAGAAAATGAATAAATTCCTTGAAACATACAACCTACAAAGACTAAATCCAGAAGAAACAAAATCTGAACAGAACAATAACAATTAAGGAGATTGAATCAGTAATCAAAAACCTCCCAACAAAGAAAAGCCCAGAACGAGATGACTTCACTGCTGAATTCTACCAAACATTTAAAGAAGAATTAATGCCAATCCTTCTCAAACTCTTCCAAAAAACTGAAGAGAAGGGAATACTTTCAACTCATTTTACAAGGCCAGCATTACCCTGATACCAAAGCCAGATAAGGGCACTACAAGAGAAGAAAATGAGAGTCAATAGCACCAATGAACATAGATGCAAAAATTCTCAACAAAATACTAGCAAATCAAATTTGGCAGCACATTAAAAGGATCAAACACCATGAACAAGTTGAGATTTATTCCTGGGGTGCAAGGACAGTTCAACATACAAAAACCAATAAATATGATATACCACATTATTAGAATAAAAGATGAAATTCATCTGATCCTCTCAATACATGCAGAAGAAACATTTGAGAAAATTCAGGTTCTTTCATAATAAAAGCTCTCAGCAGAATGCGTATAAAAATTACCTCAACATAATAAAGCTACAAAAACAGCTAACATAATACTCAGTGATGAAAAGCTGAAAGCTTTTCCTCTAAAACCAAGAACAAGACAAGGGTGCCCATTCTCACTATTCCTATTCAATATAGTCATAGAAATCCTAGCAGAGTAATTAGGCAACAACAAAAAAAGGGGGAGGGCATCCAAATTGGAAAGGAAAAAGTAAAATTGTCTCTGTTTGATGATGGAATGATTGTATATACAGAAAATCCTAAAGATTCAACCAAAAAACTGTAAAACTAATAAATGAATTCTGTAATTATGCAGCATACAAAATGAGAATACAAAAATCAGTTGCATTTCACACACTGGGAACAAACTATCTGAAAGAAAAATAAAGAAAATAATTCCACGTACAATAGTATCAAAAATAATAAAATATTAGAAATAAATTTAACCAAGGAGATGAAAGATATATACACTGAAAAATGTAAGACACTGATGAAAGAAATTGAAGAAGACAGAAATAAATGGTATGTTATTCTGTGTTCATAGATTTTCCAATCTAAAATCTATTAATATTGTTAAAATGTCCATATTTCCCAAAGCCATCTATAGATTCAAACCAATCCCTATCAAAACCCCAATTTTTCACAGAAATAGAAAAAACAATCCTAAAGTTTGAAAACAGAACAAAAAAAGTTTCCAAATAGAGAAATCTTGAGGAAGAACAAAGCTAGAGGCATCACACTCTTGATTTTAAACTATAATCCAAAACAACAGAGATAAAACAGTATGGTACTACATAAAAACAGACACATAGACCAGTGGAACAAAATTGACATCCCAGGAATAAAACCATGCATATAAGGTCAACTAATATTTAGCAAAGGAGCTAACAGTACTCAATTGGGAGAGGATAGTCTTTTCAATGAATCATGCTGGGAAAACCAGATATCAACATGCAAAAGAATAAAATTGGAGCCTTATCTTACAGCACTCACAAAAATTAACTCAAAATGGAGCCAAGACTTAAGACCTGAATGTAAAACTCCTAGAAGAAAACAGGGAAAAAGCTCCTTGACACTGGTCTTGGTAATGATTTTTTGTATATGACACCAAAAGAGAAAGTAACAAAATAAAAATTAACAAGTGGGATGATAGCAAAGGAAAAGTCAACAAAATAAAGACGTAACCTACAGAATAGGATAATTTGCAATTCATATATATGATAAGGGGTTAATATCCAAAATATATAAGGAATTCATAAAACTCAATAGCACAAAATATATATATATATATATATATATATATATATATATAAAATCCAATTTTATAATAGGCAAAGGACCTGAAGACATACAAATGGCTGACACGTACCTAGAAAGATGTTCAACATCACTAATCATCAGGGAAGTGAAAGTCAAAAACATGAGTGATCACCTTAGACCTGTTAGAATGGCTATTATCAAAAAGACAAGTGATAACAAATGCTGGCCAGGATGTGGAGAAAAGGAAACCCTGGTGCACTGCTGGTGGGAATGTGAATTGGTGCAGCCACTATGGAAAACAGTAAGGAGGTTCCTCAAAAAATTAAAAATAAGGGGCGCCTGGGTGGCTCAGTTGTTAAGCGTCTGCCTTTGGCTCAGGTTATGATCCCAGGGTCCTGGGATCGAGCCCTGCATTGGGCTCCCTGCTCGGCGGGAAGCCTGCTTCTCCCTCTCCCACTCCCGCTGCTTGTGTTCCCTCTCTCGCTGTCTCTCTTGCTGTCAAATAAATAAAATCTTTAAAAATAATGATAATAATTAAAAATAAAACTACCAATGATCCAACAATCCTACTTCTGGGTATATTTCCGAAAGAAATCAAATCACTATCTCAAAGAGATAGCTGCACTCCCATGTTCATTGCAACATTATTTACAATAGCCAAAACATGGAAATAAGTGTCCACCAACAGATTAATGAATAAAAAAATGCAGTGCATAATTTTACAGTGGGATATTATTCAGCTACAAAAAGAAATTCTGCCATTCACAACAGCATGGATGGAATTTGAGGGCATTACACTATGTGATGAGACAAAGACAAATACTGCACGAATCTAAAAAAGCCAAACTCATAGAAACAGAGAGCAGAACAGTAGTTGCCCTAGGGGTTAGGGAAATTAAGAGATGTTGGTCAAAGGGTATAAACTTCCAGTTATAGACAAATAAGATCTGGAGGATCTAATGTAGAGCATGGTGACAATAATTAACAATACTGTATTATATAAAAGCCATCTATGAAAAACCCACAGCGAATATCATTCTCAATGGGGAAAAACTGAGAGCTTTCCCCCTAAGGTCAGGAACACGGCAGGGATGTCCACTATCACCACTGCTATTCAACATAGTACTAGAAGTCCTAGCCACAGCAATCAGACAACAAAAAGAAATAAAAGGCATCCAAATTGGCAAAGAAGTGAAACTCTCACTCTTTGCAGATGATATGATACTTTATGTGAAAAACCCCAAAAACTCCACCCCAAAACTGCTAGAACTCATACAGGAATTCAGTAAAGTGGCAGGATATAAAATCAATGCACAGAAATCTGTTGCATTTCTATACACCAACAACAAGACAGAAGAAAGAGAAATTAAGGAGTTGAACCCATTTACAATTACACTCAAAACCATAAGATACCTAGGAATAAATCTAACCAAAGAGGCAAAGAATCTGTACTCAGAAAACTATAGAATAGTCATTAAAGAAATTGAGGAAGACACAAAGAAATGGAAAAATGTTCCATGCTCATGGACTGGAAGAACAAATATTGTGAAAATGTCTGTGCTACCTAGAGCAATCTACACATTTAATGCAATCCCTATCAAAATACCATCCACTTTTTTCAAAGAAATGGAACAAATAATCCTAAAATTTGTATGGAACCAGAAAAGAGCCCGAATAGCCAGAGGAATGTTGAAAAAGAAAAGCAAAGCTGGGGGTATCACAATTCTGGACTTCATGCTCTATTACAAAGCTGTCATCATCAAGACAGTATGGTATTGGCACAAAAACAGACACATAGATCAATGGAACAGAACAGAGAGCCCAGAAATGGACCTTCAACTCTATGGTCAACTCATCTTTGACAAAGCAGGAAAGAATGTCCAATGGAAAAAAGACAGTCTCTTCAACAAATGGTGTTGGGAAAATTGGACAGCCACATGCAGAAGAATGACACTGGACCATTTCCTTACACCACACACAAAAATAGACTCAAAATGGATGAAAGACCTAAATGTGAGACAGTAATCCACCAAAATCCTAGAGGAGAACACAGGCAGCAACCTCTTTGACCTCAGCCACAGCAACTTCTTCCTAGAAACATTGCCAAAGGCAAGGGAAGCAAGGGCAAAAATGAACTAAAAAAACTTCTGCACAGCAAAAGAAACAGTCAACAAAACCAAAAGACAACCGACAGAATGGGAGAAGATATTTGCAAATGACCTATCAGATAAAGGGCTAGTATCCAAAATCTATAAAGAACTTATCAAACTCAACACCCAAAGAACAAATGATCCAATCAAGAAATGGGCAGAAGACATGAACAGACATTTTTCCAAAGAAGACACATGAAAAAGTGCTCAACATTGCTCGGCATAAGGGAAATCCAAACCAAAACCTCAATGAGATACCACCTCATACCAGTCAGAATGGCTAAAATTAACAAGTCAGGAAAGGACAGATGTTGGTGAGGATGCGGAGAAAGGGGAACCCTCCTACACTGTTGGTGGGAATGCACTCCGGAAAACAGTATGAAGGTTCCTCAAAAGTTGAAAATAGAGCTACCCTATGACCCAGCAATTGCACTACTGGGCATTTACCCCAAAGATACAAATGTAGTGATCTGAAGGGGCACATGTACCCCAATGTTTATAGCAGCAATGTCCACAATAGCCAAACTACGGAAAGAGCCCAGATGTCCATCAACAGATGAATGGATAAAGATGTGGTGAATACATATATATATATTATGTAGCCATCAAAAAAACGAAATCTTGCCATTTGCAATGATGTGGATGGAACTAGAGGGTATTATGCTAAGCGAAATAAGTCAATCAGAGAAAGACAAGTATCATATGATCTCACTGATATGAGGAATTCTTAATCTCAGGAAACAAACTGAGGGTTGCTGGAGTGGTGGGGGGTGGCTGGGTGATAGACATTGGGGAGGGTATGTGCTATGGTGAGCGCTAATGAAGGGGGGGAATCAGAGGGGGTAGATGAACCATGAGAGACTATGGACTCTGAGAAACAAACTGAGGGTTTTAGAGGGGAAAGGGGTGGAGGGATGGGTTAGCCCAGTGATGGGTATTAAGGAGGGCACGTTATTGCATGGAGCACCGGGTGTTATATGCAAACAATGAATCATGGAACACCACATTAAAAAAATAATTAATTAATTAAAAAAAAATACTGTATTACATACTTGAAAGTTGCTAAGAGAGTACATCTTAGATGTTCTCCCAACAAAAGAAAAACGGTAATTATGTGAAGTGATGGTGTGTCAACTAACCTTACTATGGTAATTATTTCACAATAATACATGTATCAAATTATCACACTGTATACTTTAAACTTACATAATGTGACATGTCTATTATATCTCAATAAAGTTGGGGAAAATTTTATTATGAAGCTACAGTAATCAAGACAATATGGTACTCACATAGGGATAGACATATATATAAATGAAATAGAGTTGAGAATCCAGAAATAATTCCTTACATCTATGATCAATTGATTTAGCAAAAGTCCCAGATCAATACAGAGGTGGGGGAGGGAGGAAATGGTGTTGAAATAACTAAATATCCACATGCAAAAGAATGAAGTTACACCTTTACCTCACAAAATATGCAAATACCAACTTAACATTGTTCATAGGCTTAAATGGGATTGCTAAAACTATAAAACTCTTAGCTGGAATCTTCAGAATAACTTTCTTTAACTTGGATTTGGCAATGGTTTTTTGGAAATGACAACAAAGCACAAACAACAAAAGAAAAAATACACAAATCATTCTTTATTAAAATTAAATGCCTTGTTCATCAAAACATCCTATCAATAAGGGCGCCTGGGTGGCTCAGTTGGTTAAGCGACTGCCTTCGCTCAGGTCATGATCCTGGAGTCCCCGGATCGAGTTCCGCATCGGACTCCCTGCTCAGCAGGGAGTCTGCTTCTCCCTCTGATCCTCCCCACCTCATGCTCTCTCTCTCTGTCTCATTCTCTCTCTCAAATAAATAAATAAAATCTTTTAAAAAAAAAAACATCCTATCAATAGACTAATTGTAGTGGTCATTTCACCATATGTATATGTATTGAATCTTTGTATTATACAACTGAAACTAATATATGGTTATATATCAATTATACCTCAAGTTTTTAAAAGCCCGCTATCAAAGCAGTGAATAGACAATCCTCAGAAAGGGAGAAAATATTTACAAATCTATACCTGATAAATGTCTTGTATGCAGAATATATAAAGAACTCACAAATCAACCAATAAAAGACAAATAGCAAAGACACGAATAAATATTTCCCCAAGGAAGATATTTCCCCAAGAAAAGGTCAACATTATTAGTTATCATGAAAATGCAAATCGAAACCAAGAGATAGCACTTCACATCTACTAGGATTGCTGAAATAAAAAAGACAAACAATAACAAGTGCCGGCAAGGATGTAGAAAAATTGGAACGCTTACACATTGTTCTTGGAATTGTAAAATGATGCAGCCACTTTGGAAAACAGTTTGGCAGTCCCTCAAAAAGTTAAATAGTGTTTCCCTATGACCCAGAAATTCTATCCCTAGATACTTACCCAAGAGAAATGAAAACATATGTCCACACAAAAACCTGTACACAAATGTTCATAATACCATAACTGATACTAAATCATATCCATACAATGGAATATTATCCACCCATAAAAAAGGACTGAAATATCGATATATGCTACCAGTATTTTAATAAAGAACACTGAACACATTAGGCTAAGTGAAAGAAGCCAACTACAAAAGGCCATATATTGTATGATTCAATTTTTATTAAATGGTGAGAAAAGGCAAATTCTTAGGGAAAGAAAGCAGATTAATAGTTGTCAGAAGCTGGGGGATAGAGGGAACAGGGAGTTATTATTAATGGGGTTTCTTATTCAGGTGATAAAAATGTTCTGTAATTAGATGGCAGTGATGGTTGGACAATCTACAAACACAATAATAAACCACTGAATTGCACATTAAAAAAACACTTCTCATATAGCTTATCATATGGCACAACATATGTCAAAATCTATTTGGAGATTATGGGAAGATAGAAATATGTTGTGTCAGTAAAGACAGAATAATTACTATGTGTAATAAAAATTAGTTTCTTAATAACACATAACACATACATTTTAATAAAATTATCATAACATCTTTTTAACCTAAAGCACTACTAATGCTGAATTTGCCTTATTGAATAATAATTTGTTTCATTTTTACTATTTAGACCTCTTCAGAGAACATTTTTGGAAAAAAGAATTTTCATCTTGAGCTTATTATCCTTGTTAGTTGTCGAACTAAGTGCATGTTTGTGTCTCTAAGTGTGTATACTGGCATAGAACAAAAAAAGAGAGAAATTCACTCTATTAGTATCATCTTTTTACCTTAAAACTTGTCATTTTCACCACTTTTCGGGTATTTTCTGAAGTAACTAGTTTGTTTTGGAGTTGGATGGACATATCACTGACTTTTAAAAGAAATGCAATCCTTAGACACAGGGCTCCAAAATTTCCTTTCTCTCAAACAGAAGAACAATGCTTAGGGTACAGTCTACATCTGGATAGTTTCCTGTAGGTATAATGCATTCTAACATTTTCAACAATAACCCCTTTTAATCTTGATTATTCTCTGAATTTGAAAACCAAGTCTAAACATATCAGCGCTCACTCAAAACTCTTGGCAATGAGTTTAGATTATATGCACACTGCCTGAAAGAAGAAAAGAATAGAAAGGAAATGCAGCTATCAGCATTCTTGCAGATAAAAGATAAAGGGGAAACAAAATTTACCACTGAAAGGAATAAAGAGAAAGGTACTACTGATGGTCATCAAGTGGTTGTCATTCTCAATGCTGGCCCACTGAATGATGTCCAATCTACATTGAGAATCTTGAGGGTTTGGGCTCCTTTAGCTCTTCAAAGCAATGACATCATCCCACAAGAGGCAGAAAGGAAATGCCTTCCATGGAATTATAGCCTTTATTGAATAGCCTAAAACTAACTCAGTATTACTGTGATGGTTTTGTTGTAGCTACTAGTAATACTTGCATTTTGACCATGGTGTGTTCAAAGCACTTATACATTTATTTAATTTTATTATCACAGTCATCATCTAATGTCAGAAGAGATTAGGTATTATTAGTATAACTGTCCACATAAATAAACTGAAATACAGATCTAACTTTTTGGTTTTGCAACCTGTTCACAGGCTCCTGTAACTTTCTTTTCTAAAGCCATTTCTTTGTAAAAACACCATAAAAACATGTGGAACATAAACCAGTGACATGATCTAACCTAGTCAGTCCAAAATAAATAGTTACATATTTTCAGACTAGCTCCCAAGAACAATTTATACATGGTTAGAATAACAAAGAAGAATGCAAAAAACCTTAAAGTCCAAATATATTCTGTCACATCGAATGCCCTGCACATTCAATACCTGATGCTTAAGAAAGTTCAAAAGAGCCAGTATTCAGCACCAGCTACGGAAAGCATCTTCTTCAGTTTGTGTGTATACCCACCTCTTACAGAATACTGACTGAGTGAGACATTGTGCACCAGAGATTACTTGAGCATTTCCTCATGAAAAGGGTCTAAGATGTGACAAAATATTATTGATGCATTTAATAAATTTATGAAGAAATTATTCCAAAAGTTTTGGAGAATGAGCATAAGAGGGTGATGTTTCAAGTCTCCCTTTAGGATGAATTTTATTAAGGGAACAAATAAACTGTGTATGCACATCATTTTTTTGCAATTATTATTGTTCAGTAAATATTTAATATTGATCTCTATGTGTCAGGTATATTCTTGGCACTGAAGATATAGCCTTAAACAAGAACTAGAAGGTCTTTGCTCTCAAGGAGCTTACATTACAGTAGACGGAAACAGACAATAAGCAAATACAAGAAGTAAAAGGTTAATGGAGAGTGGACGCTTATATAGGGAGAAACTAATACAGGGCAATGCAAGGAAATATTTGAGTAGTTATTTTTGATTGGATAGTCAGGGAAGGCCTCTGCTGAAGGTGTTATTTAAGCAGATATTTAAATTATCAGAAGAAACAAATTGAGCAAAGATGTGGAAAGAACACTACAGTGCTCTAAAATGAAATGAGCTTGTAGCTTTTCTAGATATAGTCTTTGGGGGGCGCCTGGGTGGCTCAGTCGTTAAGTGTCTGCCTTCGACTCAGATCATGATCCCAAGGTCCCGGGATCGAGCCCCGCATGGGGCTCCCTGCTCAGTGGGAAGCCTGCTTCTCCCTCTCCCACTCCCCCTGCTTGTGTTCCCTCTCTCGCTCTGTCTCTGTCTGTCAAATAAATAAATAAAATCTTTAAAAAAAAAAAAAAAAGAAATAGTCTTTGGGTTGCTTTTCTTAATTAATCTCCTCCCTATCACATTTTTATATGTAAATTCAGCCTTTGTTGAAGGCAATCTGTGGCAAAGTCATACCATTTTCTTTGGAAAATAAAAGATAAATATGTAGATAAGTTTTTTTTTAAAAATGGAATGAGCCTGACTTGGTGAAAAACAAAAAGAAGTCCATTGTGGCTAAATGACAGGGGTTACCAGACAGTGTTGGAGAGTAGGCAGGAGCCAGATTACAATGGGACGTCGGTAAACTAGAATAAGAATTTATTCATGTACTGAAAGGAAAGGTCTAGCACAGAGGAAGAAACTGATGATGATGATGGGCAGAGGAGCATCATAACCTAACAACATAATACTAGCTTTTTACTTGTTCCTCTTTTGCTTTATGTGCTGTTTGGCGGTGACTTAATAGGAGTATAAGTATAATCACCCTATAAAAATAAAAATAGTGAAGTCTCCCAGTAAAGACAGCTTCATTAGTTTTGACTTTGATGCAAACTCTCTGCTCCAGACAATGAGTGATTATATATAAAGATGAAAATAGAAATACATATAAATTTTATCTCAAAATCAAGATAAGTATCTCTTGGATGACAAGAGAGAAAAATATAAAGTGGTCAGCTCAGTTGAAGCCATGAGCTGTAGACCTCTAAGTTTGAAAAAGACAGTGACAGCCTGCAGGGAAGAGACAGGAACCAGGTTATTACTTGGGGCAAGAGGCTTTGGTGAAGCTCTCTCCCTTTCTGGATAAAAGACTGAAATATATTTCCACCAATTGTCTAGAGCAGTGGTTCTACACTGGAGGTACTTTTGCCCCCCAGGGGACATTTGGTAATGTCAGGAAACATTTTGGTTGTCAAAACTGGAGATGTAAAGATGCTACTCATGGGGCACCTGAGTGGCTCAGTCAGTTGAGCAGTCGACTCTTGGTTTCAGTGCAGGTCATAATCTTGCAGTCATGAGATCAAGGACCACATAGGGCTCTGCACTCAGCATGGAGTCTGCTTCAGATTCTCTCCCTCTCCATCCAGCTCATGCTCTCTCTCAAATAAATAAATGAAATCTTTAAAAGAGGAAAAAAAAAAAAAAGATGCTACTCATATCTAATATGGAAAGACTAGGGATACTATAAAACATTCTACAGTTAATACACACACGCACAAAAAGCCCCCCAACAACAAAGAATTGTTTGGTGCAAAATGTCAATAGGTGCCAGTATATAAATAGTGCACTACTGAGTGCCAGGCCTCAACAATGAGAAACCTTGGTCTAAAGGCCCACTTTTAGTCACTTAAAGTCCAGAGGCAGCAGAAAACACAGGCAAAGTCTCTCAACCAAAAACAGCCAAGTTGTCCCCTGGCTCAGCGATTGGATCTGTCAGTTCCCCAGTATCACTTAGAAGCAGGAGCCACACAATAAATAATGTCACCTGCATACAGACTGAAGTCCTGAAAGGCAAGCACTAAACCCACAGTAATGGAAGAGAGGGAACAGAGGAGTGAAGACACACCAATTCAAAAGGACCTTTTCAGGGTGCCTGGGTGGCTCAGTTGGTTAGTCGACTGCCTTCGGCTCAGGTCATGATCCTGGAGTCCCAGGATGGAGCCCCACATTGGGCTCCCTGCTCAGCAGGGAGTCTGCTGCTCCCTCTGACCCTCCCCCCTCTTGTGTTCTCTCTCTCATCCTCTCTCTCTCTCTCCCAAATAAATAAATAAAATCTTTAAAAAAAAAAAGGACCTTTTCAATCAAAATACCAAAACATGTGAAGAATTGCTAAGAAAGACAGAAAACAAAACTAACAATTAGAACATAAATACACTTAAGATATAATTAGTTTTAAGGAAAACTGATATTTTTAAAGGGTACTTACAATTATTAACAGGGAATATAACTATAAATAACAAAAAGAAACAAAGAAAGACAAAAATAAAACAAGAAGTTGAAATACAACAAAAATTCATGAAGTGGATTCTATACTAGACTAGACATAGTCAAAGAGAACTGGGCTATGGTTGCCACCATTAGAACTTAAACTCCATGAGGGCAGAGATCAGTGGTCTTGTTCCCTCCTGTACTGAAGACACACTCAGCACAGTGCCTGTGCTAAGGCATAATCTTAATTACATTTCTCGGTTGAGTGAAAGAATCACTTTGACTCAAGTTTTGTGAACATTGGACCTATTCTTCTAATAAAGTATATGGAAAACTCTTCTAAAAAAGAGAGAGAGAGAACTGGGCTATAAAGGTTGTGGAATTCATTTAGAGCACAGAGAAAGGGAGCTTAAAAAGAATAAAAAATATGAAAAGTCAGCTAGGGAACATAAAGTATAATCTTCAGGTTCCAACATACATTGTATAAGAATTTCAGTAAAGATAAAAAAGGAAATGGTTGAAAATCAGTATCTATAAAGAAGAGCTGAGAATTTTCCAAGACTGGAGAAAGACACACATCCTCTAATCAAAACATATTCCAAATTCCAAGGAAGATAGATAAATATAAACCTATTCTTAATTATATCATAGCATAGCATATCTAGAAGGAATATAAAATCTTAAAACCAACAGAGAAGAAAGTGTACAATCAAAGCAGGTAAATTCATCTATAAGATAGCCAATGAAGATAAAATAATGCCTTTCAAATATTTGAGGAAAATGCCTGATAATTCAGAATTTTATACCCACTTATACTATCTTTTATGAGTAGAAGTGAAATAAAGACTTTTTTATACATACAAAGGCTGTAAGAGTTTATCTCCCATAGAACCTCCCTAAAATAAATACTAAATGATAGTTTTCTGGAAGTAGAACATGAAGGATGATCCTTGGGATCCAGAACGAATGTGGAGTGAAAGTAGAGAAAGTACATATTTTTAAAATAAAAATGGTGTCACTCACACATATTCATTCTCTGCAAAATAATTAGGATACCAGTAAATTGGTACAAGACCCTAGCCTTGTAAACAAATTAAACTTAATCAAAGACCAGTGATAAATAGAAAGGGACCATCACAGGATCTACCCAGAAATATTATAAGGCAATCAATCAATCAATAAAAGCAGGAAACACATTGGAGGATAAAAAGATGGAAAACACTCACTGAAATCTTATGATTCTGTATTTTGTTACGAGTTTTAAATTTTTGAATTAATTCTTCAAATGTAGAGCACAAAGGAGATCTATAAGAATTTGGAGAAACTCTGGCAAGACAACAAAAAGTGAAAATTTGAATTTGCAAAGATCCAAAAAAAGTGGAATAATAATCACACAATGACAGCCACATAAAGCCATTGGAAGTAGCTCAAGAATAACAGCCATTGTTTAAAACACAACAAAGGACAGAGAGGACATGACTGAGCCAAGTGAAGGAATGAGAATGAGAAATAGAGAAGAGAACAAAGATAGGCAAATAATATCCAGCATATGGTTAACTGGTATCCCCAAGAAAGAGGAGCAAAATAATAGAAGAAAACATTTTAAAGAAAAAGTTTCACAAATAAAATACTTCAGTCATAAATTAGTGCCTTAGGAAATATTAATCTATAGCAATCAACAGAAAGATATATTCTAGTAAAATTGTTGGATTTCAAGGATGAAAAAAGATGAATAAAGTAAGTAAAGTCTAGTAAAATTGTTGGATTTTAAAGATGAATAAAGAATCCCTTGCTTGACCAACAAAAAAAGTCAAGTCATCAAAAAAGAGGTGATAATTTAGGCAGGCCTCAGACTTTTTTTCCATAGCAAGTCTTAATATGAGGAACTATAAAGCAATGCCTACAAAGTCTGAAGAAAGTGTGACATAAGACATAACCAGACCAAATGTGGCCCAAATATAAAGGTAAGAGACAAATAATTTTTAAAATGAAAAATTAAAATATAGTTCCCAAGAAATTCTACCAAACTTTTTTTTGACATATAATTGATATACAACATTATATTAGTTTCAGGTATACAATATAATGATTTGATATTTGTGTATATTGCAAAATGATCACAGTAAGTTTTTTAACACCCATCAATGCACATAGTTTATAAATTTTTTTCTTGAGATAATAACTTTTAAGATCTATTCTCTTAACTTTCAAGTACAGTAACTATAACTATTACAAGACAATATTATTAACTATCATCATCATACTGTACATAACATCCCCATGACTTGTTTCTTAAGAAATAAATACCTCCAGTACTATTTCAACTCTTCCAGAAAAAAAGATTTAAAAAGAGGGGCACCTGGGTGGCTCAGTTCATTAAGCAACTGCCTTTGGCTCAGGTCATGATCCTGGAGTCCCAGGATCGAGTCCCGCATCGGGCTCCCTGCTCGGGGGAGAGTCTGCTTCTCCCTCTGACCCTCCCCCCTCTCATGTGCTCTCTCTCTCTCTCTCTCACTCTCTCAAATAAATGAATAAATAAAATCTTTAAAAAAAAAAAAAAAGATTTAAAAAGAAAAGTACCCAAATAATTTTTATGAAACAAATGTAACAACAGTACCGAACCCCAAATAAACCTGAACCCACAAAAAAGGAAACTACAAACCAATTACTTTTACAAGTATTGATGTAAATATCATAAAAATATTGGCAAACAGCATACAGGACAATTTTCTAAAATAATAAACCAGGATAATATATTTTATTCAAAGACTATAAAATAGTTTAATATTAGGAATCTCTTCATATAATTCACCATATTTATTTTCTGTTTCATGCATAGAAAAATCATACAAAACTACACAATTGTTGAAAAGGCATTACAAATTTTAACAACTAGTCTTCATAAAAAAATTTTAAAACAAAATACATGGATACTTCTGTGTATTTGTATCTATGTGCATATGTATAATTGATAGGGAAACACAACTAGAAAATTTCTCATTAAAGTCCTAGAGCAAAACAAGATGTCTTTTTTTTCACATTTATGTTTAATACTGTTCTAGAAGAAATAGAAAAAAAAATATATGAGGTATAAAAACAGAGAAAATGAAGGTAAGATATATCTCTACTTGAATGAATTTTTTATTCATTATTGTTATTATTAACTGGACTGGAATCAAGTGAAAGGTATTTCAAATAGCAAGATAAGTTACTAATTTCACTGGGTAAAAAATAATATGTGGAAATCAAAAGGTTTCATATATAAAACAACAAGTTAGCAGATGTAATAGAAGAAAAATCAATAGCATCCAAGAAGATAAAATACCTAGGAAATGAATTTAACAAGAATTGCATAGGAAATCCAGAGGAAGAAATCTTTAAAACAGTACTAAGGAATCACAAAAAGACAAATATATAGAATCACATTCTTGAATATATATCAAGAAGATGTCAGTTTTCCCTCTGTTGATCTATATTTAATGGAACTCCCCCTGAAGAACACCAACAGTTTATTTTTCACAAGACAAGCTGAATCTGATATTCATATGAAAACATTAACAAGCAAGAAAATCTAGTAAAAGTCTGAAAAACTGAGGAAGGGAAAATTGCACTAGCCTAAACTAAACCTTATTATAAAATTACAACACTTAACAATACTGATACATGAGTAGACAGATCATCCAAATAGAATTGAAAGTCCAAAATTGAACCTAAAGGTAACCTAATATAAGATAAATGTTGTATTTTATTTTAATGAAAAAAAAAGATAGATTATTCAATAAATTATTTTGAGATACATGGTTTGCTTCCTAGATTCCTCACTTATATAAAAAAATAAATTTCAGATAGATCAAAGATTCAAATATCAACCTTGTAAGAAAGTACTACATGAAATTATGGGAGAACTTTTTTCTATACAATTTTGGAAGAAGATCTTTCTAGGTAAGACACAAAGCTCAGAAACCCAAGATGTAGAAATTAATAAATTTGACTAATCTAAAGGTTTTTTATAAAATTACCAGCCAGGCAAAAAATATCATGAATTATACCAAAAAGGTAACTACAAGCTGAGATAAATATTTGAGTCTCATTTCACAAGGGCCTAATTTCTTTTTTTTATTTAAATTCAATTAATTAACATATAATATATTATTTGTTTCAAGGGTACAGGTCTGTGATTCATCAGTCTTACATACCACCCAGTGCTCATTACAACACATACCCTCCCCTATGTCCATCACCCAGCCACCCCATCCCTCCCACCCCCCTCCATTCCAGCAACATTCAGTTTGTTTCTTGAGATTATGAGTCTCTTATGGTTTGTCTCCCTCTCTGGTTTTGTCTTGTTTCTTTTTTCCCTCCCTTTGCCTATGATCCTCTCTCTTGTTTCTCAAATTCCACATATCAGTGAGATGATATGATACTTATCTTTCTCTGATTGACTTATTTTGCTTGGCATAAGACCCTCTAGTTCCATCCATGTCATTGCAAATGGCAAGATTTCATTTTTTTGATGGCTGCATAATACTCCATTGTATGTATATACCACATCTTCTTTATTCACTCATCTGTTGATGGACACCTAGGCTCTATCCATAGTTTGGCTACTGTGGGCATTGCTGCTATATACATTGGGGTGCACGTGCCCCTTTGGATCATTATATTTGTATCTTTGGGGTAAATACCCAGTAGTGCAATTGCTGGGTCGTAAGGTAGCTCTATTTTCAACTTTTTGAGGAAACTCCATACTGTTTTTCTTATATGAAATTTTTCTTATACGTAAGAGCTGTTTTTATGTTTTGTCTATTTAATTTTTTTTTTATATTTCCCCTTCACATTATTAATCATTTTCTTTTTTAAAAAGATTTTATTTATTTATTTGAGAGAAAGAGCACGAGCTGGGGGTGGGGAGAGGCAGAGAGAGAGGGAGAAGCAGACTCCCTGCTAAGCAGGGAGCCTGATATGGGGCTCAATCCCAGGATGCTGGGATCATGACTTGAGCTGAAGGCACTTAACTGAGCCACCCAGGTGCCACTATTAATCATTTTCTTATGGAATTGTAGGATGCAAGTTACATTAAAGAAATCAGAAATTAGGCCTTTGTGTCAGGCTCTATTACAAAGCTGTCATCATCAAGACAGTATGGTACTGGCACAAAAACAGACACATAGATCAGTGGAACAGAACAGAGAACTCAGAAATGGACCCTCAACTCAATGGTCAACTAATCTTTGACAAAGCAGGAAAGAATGTCCAGTGGAAAAAAGACAGTCTCTTCAACAAATGCTGCTGGGGAAATTGGACAGCCACATGCAGAAGAATGAAACTGGACTATTTCCTTAGACCACACACAAAAAAAGACTCAAAATGGATGAAAGACCTAAATGTGAGACAGGAATCCATCAGAATTATAGAGGAGAACACAGGCAGCAACCTCTTCGACCCCAGCCGCAGCAACTTCTTGTTAGACACCTCTCCAAAGGCAAGGGAAACAAAGGCAAAAATGAACTATTGGGACTTCATCAAGATAAAAAGCTTTTGCACAGTAAAGGAAACAGTCAACAAAACCAAAAGACAACCGACAGAATGGGAGAAGATATTTGCAAATGACATATTAGATAAAGGGCTACTATCCAAAATCTATAAAGAACTTATCAAACTCAACACCCAAAGAACAAAGAATCCAATCAAGAGATGGGCAGAAGACATGAACAGACATTTCTGCAAAGAAGACATCCAAATGGCCAACAGACACATGAAAAAGTGCTCAACATTACTCAGCATCAGGGAAATACAAATCAAAACCACAAGGAGACACCACCTAACATCGGTCAGAACGGCTAAAATTAACAAGTCTGGAAATGACAGATGTTGGTGAGGATGCAGAGAAAGGGGAACCCTCCTACACTGTTGGTGGGAATGCAAGCTTGTGCAGCCACTCTGGAAAACATTATGGAGGTTCCTGAAAAAGTTGAAAATAGAGCTACCATACGATCCAGCAATTGCACTACTGGGTATTTACCCCAAAGATACAAATGTAATGATCCAAAGGAGCACGTGCACCCCAATGTATATAGCAGAAATATCCACAATAGCCAAACTATGGATAGAGCCTAGATGTCCATCGACAGATGAGTGGATAAAGAAGATGTGGTATATATATATACAATGGAGTATTATACAGCCATAAAAAAAAAAAAAGAAAGAAATCTTTCCATTTGCAACAACGTGGATGGAACTAGAGGGTCTTATGCCAAGCAAAATTAGTCAATCAGAGAAAGACAAATATCATATGATCTCACTGATCTGAGGAATTTAAGAAACAAGAGAGAGGATCATAGGCAAAGGGAGGGAAAAAGAAACAAGACAAAACCAGAGAGGGAGATAAACCATAAGAGACTTGTAATCTCAGGAAACAAACTGAGGGTTGCTGGAGTGGAAGGGGGTGGGAGGGATGGGGTGGCTGGGTGATGGACATTGGGGAGGGTATGTGCTATGTTGAGCACTGTGAATTGTGTAAGACTGATGAATCACAGACCTGTACCCCTGAAACAAATAATACATTATATGTTAATTAAAAATAATAATAATAAAGAAAAGTGCCCTTCTTGTATCAGGTAGTGGAGAGCCCTCTTATCACCAGAGACAAGAAGTCAATGATGAGATGAGTCCTCACAGTCCTTACCAGAATAACCCTTTTCTTCCATGTATTTTCTCCTCATATTTTCCTCATTTATTTCCTCGTCTCCTTCATATATTTCCCAGTCTTTCCTACAACTCATTGGCCCTAGAAGCCCAAACCCTCTTTCTTTTGTCTACTCGCTTCTCCACAGTTTATTGTCCTTTGTTAAAATGGTACATAAGCTCCTAAGTCTATCTGCTTTTTTGGGTTTTCACCTCTTTTCTGTAAAGTCCTCATGCATGTAAAAATATTAACATTAATTAAAACTGCATGCCTTTTTTCCTGTTAATCTGTCTTTTGTCAGTTTAGTTTGCAGTACCTAAGAAAGTAGAGGAAAAGTTTTTTCTCCCCTACACCACTCACAAGAAAAAAAATTAATTACAAAATGCCATTTTTACTTATCATACTGACTAAGAAAAAAAAACTTTGATAACACACTGAAGTTGTGAAAAAGTACTAAGTGGGTAGGCCCACGTATTGTTGGTGGGTGTGAATCACTTCAACAAAAACAATTTGGCAATCTCTCTTGAAATTAAAAATGAGAATACCCATTTTCCCAGTTTTGATACTCCTAGAAATTGCCCCTATAAATGAACGTGTACATTGTGTAATTAATCATTTGCAAGAAGATTCACTGTATTGTTTGCAACAGGAGAACGTTCGCTAAGACAGCAAACTAAATAATGGGAAATCTTCTCATACTATGGAATAAGATAGTCATTTAAAGTTAGCTCAAAAAGGACTGATAAGGAAAGATTCTTAGGATACATTTTAAGTGAAAAAAAAAAATCAAACTTCTGAGTAAACAAAGAAAGGGATATAGATATGTGCTCATATATGCATAGGCATACAATATCACTGGAAGGGTCCACCAGAACTAATAAAAGTGGTTGCTGCCACTGAGGAAACTGAGTTCCTGGGGATATAAGTGTGATATTTAAAATTTCAATCATATTTATGCATTTCCTATTTAGAATATATCACATATGGTAATGTGTATTATAAATCTGTACATGGTGGTTTTGAAATATACTGATCCCTGGAGCCATTTTTTTAGTGAATATATAGTGGAAACAGCCACTTCTCCATGTCTTCCCCATAAAGAAATGATGTCTCTTTTTCTTTGCATTCATCAGATGGTATGTGCTGTGGCAGCATTAGAAAGCAGGACTTGTATTATACTCACCTGTATTCATGTCTGCTTGACCCCCTTTGAATCATAAGTTCCTTGAGTCCATTCCTAGTGCCTTATTCATCTCTGTATTACCAGCATTCCTCACAGGGCCAACATACAGGAATTTGTTGAAATGACACATCCTTTGCCTTTACACTTTGCATTAGAAGAAACACTTTTGGGAGGGGGTAAAGGGGTGCCACAGACAGGGACATATGGCGCAGCTCAGTTCGGCATAAGCTGCCCATCCATCCAGAAGGGATCTAACTGCCCTGTCCCCTTGGTTACCCTGACTGGTCACTTTGACTATTCAGCTGCCCTTGTTATTGTAATCCCTCAGATGGCCATCTGCTCTGCTCACGTGGGAGAGCTGGCCCCAGGGAGAAGTGCTCAGCTGCCCTGCATCCTCAAATCAGGTCAATTACACGAGCGCTCCTTAATTGCTCATGACGGCTTGGCTATTGTGTACGAACCATCAGTAATTTCCAGTTCATTGTGGCTAAAAATTCTGGACTAATGAAGGTTCCACCCTGTCCCCCAGGGTCCTGGGCACCACTCAGCTTGTACATGTTGCACAGCATGCTGGATTCCATTTCACACCCTATCAGCCGCTGAATTTCAAGCTGAAGTGTAAGTTCAAATAAAACCATCCCGCAAAGGACAAGGCAAGAAGTTTCATTTGAAGACGGCGATTCCTTCTCAGTGGAAAGAACAGGGGGAGCATAATCCTGACAAGGGCCCTGATGGGTCCTCTGAGCGGCAGCCTGCAGCCCTGAGCCCGGGTTGCTAGGTGGCTGTGCTGCCGTTTCGCGTGAGGAATGACCAGTCCCACACACGAGTGATGCGAAAGACTTCCTGGTCCAAACTTAGGCACTTTTGAAAAATTGCAGGGAAGTCAAATTACCTTTCCTAGACTTCCCATTTGAGAAACTCTGGTGTTCATTTTTCATCTTGTCCTGCTATAAATGAATAATCTTTCTGAAAACTCACTACACTTTGAACAGCTGAGTTCCTTTTGTCTGATGGTGAACAAAGAAAAAGTTGATGGAAATGTCCCAGGGGGCACATTTGAAAAGGCCGGATTTATAACAAAAAAAAACAACCTCTTCCAGCTGTGTGATATTGAGAAATTTAAGCCTTAAAGCTCCCCAATTCTTCCCTCTGCCTCCCTCCTCTCTATATGATTATACATGTGAACACATAATTATTATATACAATTATTCAGAATTAGTCGCATATGGGCATATACTCTCAAGGTCAGGGATTTCATTGATAGTATATTTGATAAACTTAATAACATAGAGTGGATGTCCTGTCAGCTTCATTTTCTCAGTTTTCAGACAACTGTACTTGGAGTTCATGTTCACATAGATGCTGCTTCCAACATGGTATTGCACTAAACCAAAAGCCAGCCTTTTCCTGTCAACTCATAATACTGGGTAGCGGACTGTTTTAGATCCAATATTCTTTCGTGGAGTCAAGGAATTATCCAACCAAAAGGGAACTTCAAGACCACCTTACCAAAAACCTTGCCTTTAAGAAACTAAAGAATCCAAATAGGTTCGATGTGTCTCCAAGTCACGTGGCTGAATGGTGCTGATCACAGATCTAGCACCCAGGTCTTCTACATCCTAGGGGAGCACTGGGAGCCTCACAGACCTTCTATTTGCCTAAGAGACCCTCCGTCCCTCCATTCCTCCTTATCTCCTACCCTACTTCCCTCTTTCTCTCTCTCCCTCCCACCCCCCACACAGAATCTTCTAGTATTTCTATTACCAAATGAAATTGTACCAACTGAATTAAAATAATCAAAATCAGTTCCTTCTTTTCTTCATTCAAAGGAATTGTGAAAACCTACTTCCCAGGTCTTAACATGCTAAATGTATCAAGGGTTAAAACATGATTTGCAGAAAATTCAGATGTATATTCAAATTCAGTAAGAATCACTGGCTTAGAAAAACTAAATGTTCTTTACAGGTGAGATTCCATTTAAATTATCCTCTGCAGAAAGGAAGTTAGTATCCTGATGGATATTCAGAAAGAAGTGCCCACAACCTTTCCTGATGACCCATCTCCATAATATTATAATATTATATACTCTGAACCAGAAGTCGGGAGATAGAGTTTTAGCCCTAGTAATGGTTGCTCCTCACTCTGAACAAAGAACTTCTCCAGCTCTCATTTGTAAATGAGGGCAGGTCCTTCCAACTCTGTCTCTGACTGCAATGGTTGGATGGCCTTTACACCTTTATTTTATTTTTTCATGATACTTTAGGCACTCACACACATAGTAGATACATGTCCAGAAAAGTAGATAAACGCTATAGGTTGTGATATTAAAGTAATGAATTGAAAGTCATGTGTTGTTTTGTTTAGTTAAAAAAAAAAAAATCATTCTAGCAGTTGTCTTTAGGTAATCATTGCCCTTTACACAATTATCTTAAGAAGTATGGCCTCAAATCAGCTGATACAGCACATGCAAAACTTCACTACATTATCTTAGAGCAGCCTTTGTTTTTTTAACATTAACTGTTTGCCTACATCATTCAATTTATTTGTCAGGTAGGCCATAATTTGTGATTATTCCTCCAAATCAGAACATCACTGAAAGATGAAGGTGTGTCATCACTGGGAGTGCATCAAATTAGTGGCCTCAGGCTTCAAATACACAATTGACTCTTGAACAACACAGCTTTGAACTGCATGGGTCCACTTATATGTGGATTTTTTTATATATAGGGATTTCACATTTGGATATTGGGTGTTCAGAAGTGCCAGTTAGAACAAAGAATCAGACTTCCTCACCTAATAATTGTGTTATTCGTTCACCTAGCGGTAAATGTCAATATTTCTTAGTATTATTCCTCTACGGAACAGGAAAAAATGTCCCTAGTAGGCAATCAAAGAAATCTGACTGTGCTTCCATTTAAAAATGGCACCTAGCAGATCCTGACATACCTTCCTCTGAGTTAAATGCTAAAATATCTATGTAGAAAAAGGGAACTACTTAAAAGAAAATAAAATGTTAAGGTAGATAAACTATTGCCAGAATTTGAAAGAAAATTCAAAGAACATTATCACCAAAGGAATTTGAAATATAACCAGGCTTTAGCTCAGAAAACAACCTAACTTGATTAAAAAAAAATACAGACTTTTTATATCCCATATCATCTGAACCTTGATTTAAAGACAAAGGGGACAAAATGACAAACTGAGCAGACATCCATATACTTAGTAGATGCTGCTCTCATTATTAATATTTTTTTAAGAAAACTTTCACATTCCTTTTGGGGTGGATGAAGAAATTCTGAAATTAGAGAGTAGTAACTGGTGCACAACATGAATGTACTTAATGCCACTGAACTGTGTGCCTTAAAACGGTTAAAATGGTAAGTTTTGTACTCTTCTGTCACAATAAAAATAAATTAATTAATAAATAATTTCACACACACACACAAAAGAATAAAATAAAATCCCATAGAGCCATCACCCATCTTCAACAATTATTAACCCATAGCTAGTATTTCATTTAAATCCTTATGCCTTCCATTCCACACTGCATTATTTTGAAACAAATCCCAGGCAGCATATCACTTCATCCATAATTATTTCCACGTGCTTCTCTAAAAGACAATAATACTTTCTTAAAACATAACTGTTATTATATCATGCCTGAAACTAATAATAATTCATCATCAAATATTCAATCAGGGTTCAAATTTCCCTCACTGGCTCACAATTCTTGATTTGAAACAAGAGTCAAACAAGGTCACATTATATTTCGTTGCTATGTCTCTTTTGTCACCCTCAGTGTGTCGATTCCCCACTCCTTTGCAAATTTCTTCACAATTTAATCATTGAATGAACAGGATTGTTTGTCCCCAAAAGCTCCTTACATTCTGAATTTTGCTGATTACATCCGCATAGTGTTGTTTTACATGTTCCCACATCCCTTGAGTGTCCTGAGAGCTAGTAATTAGATCTAGGGGCTTGATCAGATTCCAGTTGGATATTTTTAGTTCTAATACTTTAAAGTTGTGTTATAGAATCCCATCAGGAGGCATGTGTGTTTGGCTGTCTCTTTTTCCACCATCTAAGACAGATCTGTGTGTTTAGATGTTATCAGTCATAGCCACCCCTAAAAGTTCTCCAGAAGCTTTTTACCTAATAGTCTTAGCAGCCAGTGATAATACTGCCTATACATACCATTATTTCCTTACAGGTAGCAAAATGGCATACTTTAATTCTATCATTATTTCTTCCTTGATTAGCTGTATTGCATATATAAAGAATTACTTCATCAACTACTGGAATTTACTTAAATAACTTAAATAACTTAAATAACTGGAAAGGCAGGATTACATACTTCATTTTGAGGCAAGAGCACTGTGTCCAAAATCTCCAATCAGACTTGTCAGAGAGTACAAATGAACCAGCCCCTAAGAATTCCCAGAAATACTCAAGAGGGGATGGGTCTTGGCATGGGGGGTGGTGATGGAGGGTGTCAGATGAGCAACTGGAATTCCTGCTCAAACAGGGAACACATCCTACTGAAATTTAAGTAACTACTGTTAAAATAACCCAATTAATATCCATAGGCTCATGAGGTACGGGAAAAATTCAAGTTACATTAGATTTTAATACAACAAATTAATGGGGAAGAGAAAAATTATGTATTAGACTGGGACAATTAAAATTATTATTAAGATTATGTATTAAATTCAACTGGGACAATTACAAAAATATTTGGGGTTTAAAAAATATACCATCCTTAATTTACATGTTACACCAACAGCACCAGGTGAATTAAAGAGTTAAATATAAGAAATGAAACCAAAGAAGCTTGAACTTCTTGGTGAACATTTCCCTGCTTTGTAGTAAAATTTCTAAGCCTAACAACAAAGGAAAAAACTATAGTGCAAAAAAAAAAAAAAGATTATATTTTATTTCACATAAATTTTAATATGCTTGTCAATGCTAACATAAATGGTAAATGACAACTCGAAAAAACACTAACAATATCAATATATAAGAAGCTCTTACTGGCAAGTCAATAAGAAAATGGTAAACATAGTAAAATAGAAGATATGCATAAATCATTCAAAATGAAGAAACATGCAAATTAAAGTACAATAAAATTCTATTTTTTTTCCTTTAAAATTGAAACCAATTTTTTCTCTAATTTAAAAACTTGCATTGGAACTGGTACAGGAAAAAGAAAACCCATGCTCTGCAGAGCAAATCACGTACCAATAAAATTTTTATGAAGAACAACTTGGTAACGTGGAAGAAGGGTCTTAAAAATATTCTTACCCTTTGAGCCAAAACAAATTTAGAATTTCTTTTTAAGATATAAATAGAGACATACATTCACATTTGTCACAAAGTTCTCCTGGTAAATTTGGAAGACTTGGAAACAATTTACGTAAATAATGCAGAGTTATGAGATGAAAAACTATATAGCCAATAAAAATGTTTTCAAAAATATTTTAAAACGTGTGAAAATCCTTCAATGGATAGTAATAAAGATGAAAAAATAAGATTCAAAATTATTTCCGTAGTCTAAATCTAATTTCATGTATATACATATATATGTACTTAAATATATATATACATTGTATTTATATACACACTTATAAATATGTGTAAATGGATTTTATGCCTACATATACATATCTACATATATAAATACATATTTATATATTGTGTGTATATGTGTATGAAAGTGAGTGAATAAAGTGCTCACAGTGTTGACTTTAAGGATTTGTTTTCCTTCTGTATAAATTTGATTATGGTTATATATTTTCTAATGAAGCATTATTTTATAATCAAAATAAAGAAAAATTCATATTATTTTTAAAAATCTTTTGTTTGACTCAGCTATTCCATCTATGTACATTCATTTCATCACCATCAATTCTGCAAACATTTTCTATTATGTTCCAGGCATTGTCACTACTGGGATCCATGGCAAAGGGACCTGGCAGTTATACAATATTGAATAAGCTGCTAACCATTCCCCTATGGGAGTCATACTCTAGTGAAAAAGATCTTTACAAAACTAAGTATGGTTTTATTGTACTCAATGCTCTAACAGTAGTATAAACCAAGAGCAGACAGCTATTACATAACCCAAACTCTTTTATGCCTCAGTAGAAGGAAGGTCTGATTAAAGCAAATACATGATTTGCAAGAACAGCTATCTGTGTAGTATAGGTTCCCTAGCAGAATGGAAGTGTAGACAAAATAAAGAAGACTCAGTGTTGTTGCTATTTAACATGGACAGTGTCATTCACTACTAAAAGACAGAACTATCAACTCCATTTCTGCTGCTGTATGGTCCTGGTTTTCTCTTGAGTCATCCCCTACCTTCTTAGTGCAAAGAGTTGCCGTAGTTCAAGATCTGCCCATTAAACATGAGAAACAGTCCCAGCCATGCTTGTCTTTCTCAGCCTCTCTGCCCTGTTCCACATCAGTTAGCATCAGGTCCCCATCCAAACCAACCTAGGAGGTTTTGCTCCACAAGTTATGTGGGCAGAGTTAATGGAGCTATCACTTGCTCTTGTCTGCAAACAAGGAATGATGGATGGCTATCTGCTAAA
Source organism: Mirounga angustirostris (assembly GCF_029215605.1). Classification (NCBI taxonomy): domain Eukaryota; kingdom Metazoa; phylum Chordata; class Mammalia; order Carnivora; family Phocidae; genus Mirounga; species Mirounga angustirostris. The sequence continues at coordinate 22,621,224 of NW_026991723.1, forward strand.
TGTATTAAACTGCAGTCCAAGAGAGTCGCTCCTCAGCATGCAAAAGAAGGAGAAAAATTAGATTTTTCGTTTCTTCATTCACCTCCTACATTCCAGGAAGACTTTGTCCTCTCTTCCCTTCTCATGCTAGCCACCAATATAACTAACAAGTTCCTTAGCATCAACCCACATACACAATTTATTTAACGCAGCGTACTCGTTCCTTCATTCTACAAACATTTATTGAGAGCCCATTAAGTGGCAAAGCTCTGTGCTAGAAGCTGGAGATACAAAATGAATAAAACATAGGGCTGGTACTTGGGCACTGTGATATAGTGAGTGAGAAAGACATTAAAACAAATCATTGAAATAAAGTATTATAGGTGCTCTAATAAGCAAAATATACAGAGTAGAAATTATAAACTCCTTTTATTGAGAACTTGCTACATAGATTCTATGGTAAATACTTCATGTGCATTAAAAGCACTCAATCCTTGCAATATCTCTATGAGATAGTGAGAAGTTAAACCAACATACTTTTCTGACCCTGGCTAGACAATTCTGGGACAATATTTTCCTGCTTGTGTGCTAAAAGTACTGAAACGAAGCAAAAGGAAGTACTTTTGTTCCATGAAATCTTTGCTCCTGGAAGATAGACTGAACCAATTAAAACAGCTTACTTAATTATTAAGACCAAAGGTGTTCATCAGTTCCAAGTTATTTTATCATAAAACCTGCCCAATCCCATCCAATTCTCTGCCTTGAAAGCCCCACCATCACACAGCTCAGGCCCTAAAACACCATAAATATCAACCCCCCCATTATTAGGAAGCTACTAAACGTCAGTTATTCTGGCCTTCCCCCTTACTCAAAAGGCCAATAAGCTTAGCTTTGCTTCACCACCAGGTTTTCCTGGGATCTTCTGAGATATCAATGATCAGCAATTGATATGACACTCATCATTTCACATTTGTATAAGGACTTATGTGACTCCAGTCTAAACCTTATAATTCTGTCCATTCTGCCATTTATGGTGGATTAAAAGAAGTGATTTTTAGTGGGAAATGTGTGAAGGAAGGGCACAGTAGACATGTCATTTAAACTGAGTTTTAAAAGCCAGATAAAGTGGGGCAACTGGGTGACTCATTTGGTTAAGTTTTCAACTCTTGACTTTGACTCACGTCATGATCTCAGGGTCGTGAGATCAGCCCTGCAATAAGCCCTGCGATGAGCCCTGTGACAAGCCAGGCGTGGAGCCCCGCATGGATCTCTACGCTGGGTGTGAAGCCTGTTTGAGATTCTCTCCCTCTCCCTCCAACCCTCTCGCCCCCACCCTGCTAGCACACATTTTCTCTCTCTCTCAAAAAATAAAAAATAAAAAAATAAGAGCCAGGTAAAGTATTCATCCAACTTTTAAGAGAGAAAATGACATTTGTGTACAAAGAAACAGAGACATGAATTTGTAAGGTAGTAAGAGAATTTAATTGCAGAAAGAGTACATGGTGGAGTGGGGTGCTAGGAGATGAGGCTGGAAGCATAGGTGGGGCCAGATCACAAAAAGTCCTGTTTCCATCCTACAAGTTTTGATTTTACCTTGTAGGCAATGGGAAAACATAGAATGATTTTTTTTTTTTAAGATTTTATTTATTTACTTGACAGAGAGAGACATAGCGAGAGAGGGAACACAAGCACGGGGAGTGAGAGAGGGAGAAGCAGGCCTCCCGCGGAGCAGGGAGCCCGATGTGGGGCTTGATCCCAGGACCCTGAGATCATGACCTGAGCCAAAGGCAGATGCCCAACGACTGAGCCACCCAGGCACCCATGATTTTTTTTTTTTTAAACCAGAGTGACATAATCAGTTTTGTGTTTTTATAAAGATTATTCTGACACTGATTTCAAGGTGTAAGTCAGGAAACAGGGAGACTCGTTGGGAAGCTATTACAGTAATCTAGAAGGGATTCTGGTGATCTGGACAATGTGGGTGGTAGACGAATGAAGAGGATGGGACATATGAAAGAAACCAAGGCCGTAAGATTGGATCATTAATGAGATGTCCTTAGGGTAAAAAAAAGAGCTGGGGATTACTCCAAGTTTCTAGTTTAGGCTAATGGGTACTTCCAAAAATAGAAAATCCAAGGGGCACCTGGGTGGATCAACCAGTTAAGCTGAGTTAGGTTAAGTAAAGAGTTAAGTAAAGTTAACTCTTTATTTTGGCTCAGGTCATGATCTCAGGGTCCTGGGATGGACCGCTGCGTCAGGCTCCACACTCAGCAGGGAGTCTGCTTGAGGATTCTTTCTCTATCTCCCTCTTTCTCTACCTCTCCACCCACCCCCATCTACCTGCCCCCCCGCCCCTTTGGCTTGCACGCTGCTCTCTTTCTCTCTAATAAATAAATAAATTTTTTAAAAAGGTATATTATCGGGGCATCTGGGTGGCTCAGTCGTTAAGCGTCTGCCTTCGGCTCAGGTCATGATCCCGGGATCCTGGGATCGAGTCCCGCATCGGGCTCCCTGTTCCGCGGGAAGCCTGCCTCTCCCTCTCCCATTCACCCTGCTTGTATTCCCCTCTCGCTGTGTCTTTCTCTGTCAAATAAATAAATAAAATCTTTTAAAAAAATAAAAAATTAAAAAATTAAAAAGGTATATTATCTCTAGTGCCTCTATCTTGAGGGTAGGTCAGTCTGATACTTCTCAAAGCACTGAACATGGTAGCTTGAACACTGCAGGACGTGATGAACATGTATTGAATGAAGGACTCAGAGGCAGGAAGACAGGTAAATAAAGCATGAACTGGTCAGTAAGTGGCAAGAATTTGTTAGAAGCTCCCAGCATTCCAAATTTGGGATCCTTGGCCAAAGTAAACACAGATTCTGAAATCTTTGCAGGGCCTTCACAGCACTGCTTTTATAGGATTTCTGCAATGGAAGCATTGCCTGCTTTTTATTTTGCTCCCTGGGACTTGAAACGGCTGAGCAGGAATCATGTGACAGAGGAATGAGAATTAACATTTGGGAGCTTGAGACTCACAAGTGAGCGGAAGAGTCTGGGGAGATATGAAATATGCCAGATCCTCATGGGTCATGAATCTAAAAACAAAACCAAACTACCTTTGGTTTGGAGTAAGCAAAGCCTAAAAATAAAAATGAAGACCTGAGGTGTTTATAAATTTTCATTTTCTAAATGTAAAATACACAGAGATTAACATTTGCTTTTTTTAACCATTTCTAAGTGTACAATTCAGCGGCATTAAATACATTTCACATTGTTGTGCCATCATCACCACCATCCATTTCCAGAACTTTTTCATTTTCCCAAACTGAAAAACTTAAGTTCAACACTAGATCAACACATTTGGGGTCTGGATTTTCTCAGATACGATCATGGGACAGTCTCTGGCCTTATCAGTTCATTAACTCCGGTCACTTGCCGACTCCTCCCAAGTATAACTCAAACATACAGCAAACAAATTAGCTGACTGTTTAGAAATCATCCAAAAAATGAAATTTTAGGAGACATAATTATTCAGTGTGCTAGAACACAAAGGAGATTCAACGAGTTACAAAGCATCCACCACTTCCTGATGGGTAGGTTCCGGGTTGTTTGTTTCCTTAAGCATTGAACAGAATTATCAAGAAATATATTTTATGCAAGCATCTGTTCCTTTCCATACAAAAAAAGAAAAAAGCTACTCCTCAAATCATTCCCAGTGCCCAGCTATACTCATTTCCTGTTAACAGATGCTCCCATGTGTCCAAAACACAGTCCCAAGAGGGGATTCTGTATCTTCCATCTGAGCATTTCCAGTAACACAATCTTCTCGGCTAACATGGCAATCGCTGCAGGGTGTCCCACAAGGGGGCCACTCCTCACCTTGTAATGTCTAACCGCCAGAGCGTCTGTATGGCGAAGATTGATTTACAACCCAAGGTGTCTGGTCCCCGAGGGCCACTCACTTCACTCCAGCCTTCAAGAATCATATTTCACAGTCCCGGATAACCCGCTTGGGTAAACAATCAAACTGAGCACCAGCATTGCCGAGGGAACAGCAGATCTGGCAGCCAGAGAGCTCGGATGGCCAGTTTGGAGGCTGAGTGGATGTCTCCAGAGGTAGCCCCGACACTGAGCCAGTCTTCTTGATTGGCAAGCACTTGGTCTCCGGCCCCTTGTTTTCATCGGACAACTCCAGGGGTTGACCACACTCCAGGCTCCAGTCCTTAATCCAGAAAGCCATGTCTATGACACAGAGGACCAAATTCCGGAAAGAGTGTGTTAGAGAAGTGTCCAATGGTTTTCAAGTGCTAGGGGTCAGTGGGCAGGCCATGGGCAATTTGCACACACCCACGGGAGAAAAGGGGCTTCCACCTAGCCCTTGCTCTGCGCCAACACCTGGTGCAGAAGCTGCACAAACTGGAGCGTGGCATCTTTTAAAAATTCACCCCAACCTTAGGGCCAGTGGAAGCCAAGCTGAGGAAGTGCCTCAGGGCGTGATGTGGGCTGCCAGGGGGCAAACGGAGCTGGTGCTAGTCCGCCAGGCAGCCAGTCCGGGTCCTGAGACCACTGCAATTGAAACAGCTTTACAGATATATTATAATGATTCAAGAAGACAATTCAGCTGACACAAACAAACTGTATTTAACACTTCATGAAGTGGGCAGTCTCCATTGCTAAGGGTCCAGAGAACTGCAACATGTAGCAGAAGGCAGGATCGTTTCTTCAGGGTAAAGAATAAGGGGCAAGGAAGTAAGCAAAAAGCCCAGAGTTGGTGTGGCTTTTGGGAACTGGATGACTGGAGATGCTGCATTTCTGGTGGATCAGAGCATTTCCAGGGACAGGAAAGCTATCTAAGTTTTGGTCTGCTGGCATGGCATCCTGGGCAGGAGCTGCTCTATCTTGGGCTTACAAAGTTATATATATATATATATATATATATTCCGTATTTTTTTATATTGGGGGATTTCTTCTATTTTAAAGGATTCCTTTGATTTAAGAAACAAAGAAACAAAACAAAACAAAACACTCTGATGAGAACACAGAGATTTCTAGCGCGAAAAGACTGGGCCAGTTAATCCAGACTGAGTGCGGGCCAGTGTCTGGAACAGTGTCCTCCTCACTCTTGGATCACTGCTTTTTCTCCACCCCGCTGCCTGCCTCACTGTGTGCCCTTTAATGTCAAAACACAGAGTGGCTGAGCCATTTACAATGTTCTGGTCTCAATTCTCATTCAGCATGAATGGCAAGAGAAAATGAAACCTTTGAAAGAAGCGAAAAGGATCTGCCTGCGGGCATCCTGAAAATCAGTGGCAGACCCAGAATAACCGCGAACATGCCTATCCCAGGATCTGGTGCTCTCTGCACTGAACTCATTTTCACCCGCCCATGAGCCCCTCACTATCTTTCATATTTCTGGTTCCTGCTTGCTCAAGATGTAAAGGTGACTGGGGAAATCCTAATGCCAGAATCTCTCCCGAATTATCCCTACACCTGGACCTCAAAGAGCTCTGGGATTTCCGTGCCTTCCCAGCTAGGGTTATCTTCAAATGCAGGCTTGTTTTTTCCATATAATTGAGAGGCTAGGCCCTTGAGACAGAGAATGCCTCTCAGATGCTCCCATGAAAGCCCTGTGTAAACTCTCTGCATGATTAGTACTCAACACCATGGTCAGTAACTTGGAACAAGGTGATGCTTCATAAGAGTATCGCCCTGTTCTTTCAGAAAAGGAAAAATCCTCATATATTCCCCCAGGTTCTTTGCACCACATTATTCTCACAAGTCCAAGTGCCTTTTTCCCCCCAGATATTTGAGTAGATGCATTGATTTAACCAACAGGATTCAGAACACCAGCACCCAAGGAAACACTGAAGATAGTCCGATTCTTTTATTTTTACAGTTGGGTCAGCTAAGAGTCCCCCCAGGAGATTCTAAGTAGTTTGTAATAGAACCCACTTCCCAGTCCTGGATCTTGCCACCAAACTCCATGACAGGAAAAGGGAGATACTATATCCCAGTTTGCCTGGGACCATCTTGAATGATGATGCATGTCGTCCTAGTATAGTTACTAACAGTGCCTCTGTCCCTCTCAAAAGTGTTCCAATGAAGACAATAAATGACATGGTCACATCTCCTAACTGCAAGTATCCATTGGGTTTATAACTAAAATAGATGAAGCCAGTGGAAGGAAGTCAGAGTGTGCAGAGCAGTAGCCCTTGGACTGAGCACTCAGAAAAACCCAACTGTGAACCCAAATCTTGTGTGGTGTGTGCTCCTCAAATTCCCAGAGACATCCACGATCTAAAGTAGGTGAACATTCATGAACCCAGTTATGGCTCCACTCCCTGGCAACCATCCCAGGTGACAACCAACTGGGCAGCCTCCCGGCTTCTCTCCTCACTGCACCAAACCATTCCCATGAAACCCAAACCTTTCCAAATGAGTTTGGCTCTTGTTTTAGTTTTTGTACTAACTCCCTAGGGCCACTAGCTTTGGCAGGATTCTGTTAGGTTTGTCATGTTTCAGAAGGATAATGACTAAGAATTATAGAGGGCGAGGCGTGGGTGGGGCAGAGAAAGCAGAGGAGGAGGAGGAAGCATTGTTAACAACAAGACCACTGGGACAATCAGCCATGGGAATGATTTCAGTTTAAGCAACAAAGACTGTTTTGTTTCCTGAGCTCTCAACTGAGAAGCATTTGGCTGCAACAGAAGAAAGGCATCCCTGGGGAAAAGCGGGGGCTGGGCATTCAACTGCCTCTCTTGTCACCACAGACTGTCATCTTGTCAGGAGCCCATAAACCAGGGAAAGCTGGGTTCAGTCCGCACCAGGGGGAGGGTCACTGAAGGAGACCTGAGATCCTGCAGGTGTTTGGGGTGATGTCGCTGCGGTCTCTCTTTCCCCTCTGAACCTCCCCCCGGAGACCCACCCTCCTAGAAATACCGCCTTGTCTCCTGCAGACACGAAATGAGGTTCAGACCCCTTGGGATACTAAAAGTCCCACCACAACTCAGAGAGGGTGAGAAAGTAGTAAGAAGAGATGGGCTTTTAACCGTGAACCCAGGAGTTCCCGTCTCCTTTCCAAGGCAGAGCACGTCCACGTTCCTCTCTCACCCTGCTTCCTTCAAAATGAAAAACAGTGCTCACTTGAGAAATGGGGGCACAGTTTCCCACTGGAAGGGTCGCTCTGAGCGCCAGGGACAAGATAACAGAGCTCTCTCATCAAGTCTGACACCGTGGCACTAAATGGCAGCTCTCCTCCGTAAAAAATGGGGGCTCTGCATTTGGTTCGTAAAGAGGTCTGATTTTTTTCAGAAAGAAGTAAATGGCTTCCTAGAAAGAAGCATTACCACTCAGTCACAGGAAGCCTGTTTTTAAAATTACATGCATTCAGGCAGGTGTCTGAAGGAACAGTAAGCCCTGGTCTTGCTGAGAGCCCTTTCCAGCACACCCCATTCTGAAAATTAGCATGTCTGACCTCACAAAATAACCTCTATAATGGAAGTTGGGAAATGGTCCTGTGGTGCTGGCCTTGCGAACACAAACCAGTGTTGTAAGGAAGGGCCCATAGGATACAGTCCATGTACAAGCCCCCATGTGAGAGGAGGAGTCTCCCTAAAGAAACTCCGACCATGGGTGAGAGATCTGTATGCCTTAAACTGGAGAAATCCAGGGCCGATGAGACAGACGGCCTTTCTTTGAAGTCAGGGCAAGCATGGGACAACTTTTTCTCCTCCTCCCACTGGCCCACTGGCCCTCTCACTTGTTTCTGAGACCAAGTGCATTCAAGCCCCAAAACCAAGAGCTGACACTGCACACTGCCTTTCTGGAACACCACACTCCCCTCTGCTTTTGGCTAGCAGGACAGATTCGGAGCCACCCTCTCTGGAGCACAATTCGTTACTGCTCTGAACAGGCTGGGGCTTGCTTTCAAAAGGCAGCTGGGCTTGGGGACCATGTTTCACGTCTTGACACCATTAATTGGGTTATGAGTCAGAGCCGTAATGAAGACAAGTTTTGGTGTCTCCTGCAACTGTCCTGGGAAATGCAAACGCACAGGCCCAAAAGCCACGGAGGGAGGGAGAACCAGACAGATTTGCTTTGTTTACTGGGCCCACATGGTCACTAGATAAATGGTCAGTGTCATGGGACTCCTCTGTGGACAGACCTACAGTTTTTTCTGCTACTCCCGAGGCCCCAAGATGTCACAGTCCCTCACCCAGAGTGCCTCATTAGTAACAGGAGGAAGTGGGAGGAGGCACAGTAGATTTAAAACAAGCTACAGAAGGAGACTTAGGGGAGGGGATATTCTGAGAGCCCTAGATGGTGAAGGAGAGGGAGACCTGGTCTCCCAGGTGAACCAGGCCACTGTACTTTCGGGAGTGAGATCTGCTCCCTCCCTCCATGAGGGCAGCAAAAGGAGAGCCAGCAGCAGCAGGCCACCCCAGGAGCAAACCCCGGAAGGTCTGAATCAAAATAACTGACCTAGGCTGACCAATCTCACAGAGGGCCAATATGCATGCAGTCCTGAAGGTAGCCAGTTAGGCTGCATAAAACATGCAGAATGACAAGTCCATCGCCACAACTAATTCAAAAGTCCAACTGCATTTATAGGCTTGGGGGCCTCTCTCATATATCCATGCATCTCTATCAGACTTCATTTTGTCTCCCTGCCTTTCAGGTTATACATTTGCAGCTCCAGCTGCAATCTCACAGGATTTTAAAATCCCCTGCTCTGCTGTATTGTTTACAACTAGCAGGAGGCTCGTACACAGTTCTTTAGAGAGGATGCATTCTGACATCATCCATGGAAGTTACAACAAACACCATCGACAGATTCTCCCTGAAGTCCTTTCCTTCAGAGCAATTTCATAAATCCCAGCATTTTACAAACCAAACTACACAAAGGCACAAGGTCAGATAAAGACTAACTTCCTGAAACACGGACTTGGGAGCCTCCTGCAGGGGCCAGAAGGGGAGATGGGTGCACTTCTGTTTGTACATGCACTAGGCCCTGGGGCTCCTGGAGGCATGAGAAAGCTGGGGGAGGAGATGGGCAGGTGGGTGAACCAGGCCTAAATGCTGCCCCAGGGAGTTTGGGCAGCAGAGAGAGAGGGGAGGGTCTGTGTCTTTGAAGCTGTATATTTAGTGGTCCATTCTGAGTACTCTGGAGTTGGATCGCCTGGTTCTAATTCAGCTCCATTATCCGTGTCCTTGGGCAAGGTCACCAATCACTCCTGCCTCCTTCTCCTCTTTCATAAAATGGAGAGAATGAAAGTACCTGCCTCACAGGATACTTGACAAGGTTAGAGGAAGTAAGACATGTGATGTGGGTAGAATGATGCCTGGCACAAAGTAATTGCTCAATACATGTTAGCTCTTATCACTAACATGACTTCTCCAAGCATGTAATCACACTGAGTTTGTTATCTCCGAGGAAATGGAAAGTTGCAGGCTCTGCCCCTGAACACAATAGAACATTAACCCAAATAGGCCAGGCAATCTAACAATCTGGCAGCACCAGAATTGCCTGTTGCCTCCACTTTCTCACTCAACACATGAAATAGAGGCTTTCTTGTTGGGACTTTTAAAGACAACAATACCAGATGAGGCACACTGGAACAGCCTCACATTCTGCTGCCAACCTTAGAATCAGATAGGGTGCTTGGGATTGGACCGTGGGCTCTGAACTGTGTTGCCTCTGAGAAGTCCCAATTAAGCCCTTCCTCAACTTTACCAAGCAACAAGCTGCAAAATCGGAAGGCATTTTCACGCAACAAAAAGCTAAGGATTTCCTGTTAACCTTAGTTGCTTATTAACCCTCCCATCTTGAGCACTGCAATCTCGCCTAATAACATGCTTATTTATCCTCAGCTTGTACGCCCTTAACTCAGTAACTGGCATCTTTCCACGTGAAGTTGCCGTCCTGGGAACTTCCAGGGCCGAGGCTGAGCCCAGGAGACTGCTCCGTTCAAGTAACAGTCCTGAGTGAAATCCGTGGATGAAACTCCAAACCCTGCCTCACCTTACCCCAGGTGGAGCTGCGAGTTAGAAACTCTTGTCACCAAATGTCATGTTCGAGTGCTGTTAGTGTTTTCATCTAAGTTGGTCTGAGCTGAGAATATTTCTGGGCTCACTTACTCTTAAAGACAACCCAGCGTTTCACACTGAGATTAACACTCTTTGACACAGCACACAGTGCCAGAGTGTAACATTTACAAGGGAAAATAACTTGAAAGTGAAGGAGACCAAAAAGGCATAATTACCCAAAGCAAACTGTTTTGTTCATTCAGTGATCACAGTGGTTTTAAAGCCTTATAATTTATCATAGCTCAGAACAGTTTAAATCTCAGTTGTGCTCCTTTGAGAAACCAAGACACTTCCCTTTCTTTATTCCTCCTGACAGGCTATTCTTTTAATATCATCTTAGTTCTAAGATGGCAGAGACCGTACCTTCCCTACATCACACACAGAAAAAAAGAAAACTGACAGCGACAGACGTGCACCTTTGCATTAGGGTGCAATGCACAAATAACCAGAGAGCTTAACAATTCCAAATGGGTGTAATTTCTTTCAGGTTCAAGGATCAGTTTGCTTGTTTTGCTGCTGCTAATCACCTCTTAAACAAACAATTGCTTTATCTATGTACTGTGCCTCATTTCACTTTCAAATTATGTGTGTGTTTTGCTCCTAACAGCTTATTATGATCTATAATTAACAATTTTGCTGAAAGCAGAGCCGTGTATTGAGGAGAGCCCACATGCTATCTGAGAAGTACTTGAAACAGGAGGCCTTTGTTTTCCTCACATATTTGGCAAACAGAAGGTACCTCCTTTCTCTGCTGTGCATTGTCTTCTCCAGAAGTCCAGAAGTGTGCAGGCAGAAAATTAAAAAGAAATTATTTTGAACTCTGGCAGAATTTCAGTTTGCTATCTTTGAATCAAAATAGACCTAGGGGTTCTCGAATTTGTCCACAACTGAGAATCACCTGGGGAGCTTTCACAGGAATGCTCAGACCTAACCTCAGACCTATTAAATCGGAATCTCTGGGGCGGGCCCAGGCCTGAGTACTAGTTAAAGCTCCCAGAGGATTATAAAGTACAGTCAAGAATGAGAACGACTGTGGCAAATTATATAGTCTACTTGTATAGGGTACCAGGAGCCCCGAGAAAAAGGTAACAACTGGTAAGAATTAAATGGTTAAAAGTTGAATTTACTAGACTGCACTAAAACTTAGATTATTTTCCAAGTACATGAACATCTCCAATCTAAATGACTTGCAGAAGATTCTTTTGACCCACCTCTCAGCTTATTCAAACTCACCAAGCAAGCAGCAAAGTTGCTTAAAAATTTCACCCTTGAAAGCAGGTCTTTGAGATAATGGAATGGAAAATCATTTGGGAACAGATTTCCTGGATGTATTCTTGAATAGGCAACCTGCATTTCTCTTGTGGGTCAACCACTTTAGAATTTTCTCTGTGAGGCTTGACAAAGTTATTAAAGACACAGCTCCTGAATTCTTGTGTTGAAAGGTCTGGGTACGGTTCTTCACTTTCACACAATCTGTTAGATGGGAGGGAAACTAGTTTCTTTTATTCACATCAGAGAAGCTGGGTGTAGGCTTTAGTATGAGTGAGCCGTCAGAACTTCTAGACATAGGTATCTTTTTGCCTTTGTGACGCAGTCTTGAAGCCCTGCCCGGAGAGTTTCTTTCTTTTTTTTTTTTTTTTAAAGATTTTATTTATTTATTTGAGGGAGAGAGAATGAGAGAGAACACATGAGAGGGGACAGGGTCAGAGGGCGAAGCAGACTCCCTGCCGAGCAGGGAGCCCGATGCGGGACTCGATCCCGGGACTCCAGGATCACGACCTGAGCTGAAGGCAGTCGCTTAACCAACTGAGCCACCCAGGTGCCCCCGGAGAGTTTCTTTTTGACCCAACACTGAAGTGTGCCCAATTTGTTCCCTGTGCTCTTCTCTACCCCCAGTACAACTTTCTCTGGAAACTGCTCCATCCTTTCTGTCTTATTCTCTTGGACTTAGTGTCAGCTAGCTTCCTCTGATCAACCAATTCTTGTACATACACATTCAAATTCAAAGTGCTAATAAGGAATTCTAAAAGGATGAATTACATATTGCACTTTTTCTTTTTGCAACTTTCTCCTCTCGTGCTTCTAAATAACTCTTTCTTTACCAAACACACACACACACACACACACACACACCTCTGTTATCTAATCCAGGGGTTTCCAAACATGGCTGGTCAATGGACTCAACCAGGGAGCTTTTTAATTATAATTTCCTCGGCTCTACTCCCTGATTCTGTTTCAACAGGTCTGGAATAAGGTCCAAGAATCTGTATTTTTGGAAGCTCCCAAAGTGATGCTGATGATCATCCAAGTCTAGAAACTAGTAATCTACTCCCTAGGAGAATGCCAGGTAAGGGAGTAAGGGAGAAGGGAAAGAGTCACCCAATAGAGATGCATGGTGAGAAGTACTCAGAAGTAGGGAAGGATTTCTGGCAGCTCTTCAAGTCCCTGGTGCAGTTCTAGCTGACACAGCAGCTGTCCGAGCATGTGCTGCAGGTGTGACACTGTTCAGAGAGTGAATGGCTCCAGGGTTTGCAATCTATCATCATCACTGTCCAAGTGGTTTTGGATATGTCAAGGGACAGAGCTACCTTTGGCCATAATAAAGATTCTCATTTTCCAAAACCTACTCTCCATGCAATAACTGAGAAAGCATATGCTGTATCCGAGGGCCTGCTCCTCCAACAAAAACCTCCACTTAGAAGGTGAAGAGGATCTGAGGGTCTGGGAGGAAGGGAATATTGGTTAAGAAAGTTTATGAGAGGATAAAAAGCATCAAGCACAAAAGAGACCTTACATTTAAAAACCAGTTTAACATAGAAACAGTTTCCCTTTCTGGATGGAGCAAGCAAGGGGTGGGAAGCTTTGCAACTCTTCTCAGTATCTCTCATTGGCTGGCTTGCCTCACAGTTTCTTGATGAAGAAAACACTCTGCAAGGCAAGAAATATTGTGACTTAAATTGCATTCATGAGATTCTCTGATAAAAAAAAATCAATGTGTCAGATCAATTTTTCTTAAACAAGTTCATCATACTCTAGAGTGATCAATAGGGAATGTTTTTCAGCCGCTTCCCAGCCTTCCCACTTCAGTAATTGCTAGAATTTCATATCGACAGGTCATAGGATGCTTTGAAGGCTGAATTGATCCATTAGCCTGTGGTGCTACAAAGCTGGGCCACAACAATAACGTGGTGTCCCCCCAGGGACCAGAGCTGAAATCAAACAGGAGGTAAGCTGTTACATTATGCGTTTGACCCTGGAGGAGCCAGGCTCCAGCTTCTATTTGCAACCAGGGGAGGCGCAAGAGGAAAAAGAATGGAGGACACAAAAAGAGAATGGGTCCAAGAAGAGAAAGCAGCAGAGGCTGGGAAAGAAGGAAATGTGGAGAGACCTAGAGCCTGATTATAAATGGTCCCCATCAAAGAGGAAATGCTGTGTGGCGGGGTGAACCACATATGCTGGGCAGCTGCAGTCAAGAGAAAAATAAACTTGAAAGGACTCCAAATGGGAAGCTAAATGATGTTCATCAGTATCATTTTGGTCTTAAACTTTAGCTCATAGTTCTTCTTTAACAGTGATGTGAATAATTACCGGTGCCTGGGGCGAAGGAGAAAGGGAGCCTCCGAGAGTACAGCCAAGGAGAGAGGGAGCAAGGAGGACAGGGAAAATGGAGAAAACTCTTCTCTTTTGCCAAGAGGTAAAATTATTCATCTTGTAATCATTCCTGGACAGCTGTACTGAGCATTCATACAACCTACGAGCTCAGCAGGTTATCATAACAGGGATTATAATATAAAAAGCATCTCAGAGAAATCAAGGCTCGATTCACCAAAAAGAAGTCTTACCATAGGGGGCCAGGTCATACTGCCTTTGCAGTACAAAGTTGAACTTTGGTAACAGGAAAATAAAACCCGACAGTCAGAATGTATGCTGGTGAGAGGCACTGATTTGCCTGTTACAAAGCCGCAGTTAATCTATTAATCACGGAATTGTTCATTAGCTATCCTACACACTACAGTTACGTGTGCTTCTCAGAAACCTGTTGGAAGGCAATGTCTGTGGAAAACAAATTTGCACATGAGATGGAAATCGCCCACCACGTGCTAGCATGGTTGACCTGCAATTTGTATGCTGAAATTAGGTGTGCCTTATTAAAACTCAAAGCCAGGGTTTTGCTGCTCTCAATATATGTAGATACCAGTAGCATGAGCATAGTCCTGAGTGACAGGCTGGCATATATGAGTTGCTGGGTCAGACCTCACCAGAGGATAAACTGACGTGTTCCATGCTGTCACACATTGCTTTCTGCATGCACTAGACGTCCCAAAGGACGGTGACCTCCTTGGCAACTCACACGTTTTTCAGTTTCCATGTAAACCTTACCTAGTGAACTCATTTGGGTATTTGTTCAGTGTATTTCATAATCAGAGTCCAGCCTGTATCTCAGGCAAATATAATTAATCTGTCCACTCTCAATAGACAGCTGCAGCATCACCTATGTGATTTTTTTTTTTATCTAAGAAGTTAAATGTGGGAGATGAAATTACAAAAATGATGACTCTGTTTCAATAATAGGTTTGTTGAGTACATTACTAGATAAACTCATTGACAGAGTTAGGTAATATTGTGCAGTTGGCAATATATTTATCTGAGCAAATCTACAGTGAATTATGGACAATTAGTATCTTACTTCTAGAAACAACCACAGTGGCCCACAGTGGGCAGAGATATGGTGGCAATTACCAACCTGGCTTCTCACTTATAACGCCATGGACAATCTTGCCGCCTAAATGTCTGCTATCAAGGCATGGGGCTAATTCCTACACAGGACCAGAGAGATAGGCCATATTCCAAGCAGGCTTCTGTGCTGCTCCTATCAAAATTTCCACTGGACTGAGTGATAGATAAGACTGTCTCAGGAAATAAACCTCATACACACTCTGTCTACCATCCAACTTTATCCAGATGACTGAGGAGGTTTTATAAAATACATATCCCCAAGGTCTACTTCAAAAACTTGTGATTTGTGAGAACTGAGGTGGGTTCTGGAATCTGTACTTTTTTTAAAGTTCTGTAGGTGACTCTGATGAACAGCCTGGGGTGGAAATCAGTAAGTCCCATCTGATTCCTTAGATGCTCTAAATCCTTACCCTTCAAAGCATATATGGACCAGTGGCATATTAAAAATGCAGGCTCTCAGGCCCCACCCCAGACCTACTGAATCAGAATCTGCATTTAAGCAAGATCTCCAGGTATTCTGTGTGGGCAGTAAAGTTCCAGAAGCGCTTCTCTCTGATTTGTTTGCATATCTTTTAAGTCACTTGAAGTTATATACCTAGTGCTCATGGATTGCCACCACCTTGCTTCATGATGCAAAGAAATGCCTTCACTAAGCTACTGCATCGGATTTCAATTAAGTCTCATTAAGAATGTTCTGGTTTTTAGTAAAACCATTGTTTAAGGCATCATATATTGTTTAAGGCTGTCAAATGTCTCTTGCTTGAAAGACTTATGGAAGAAAACAATTTTTTTAATGAAGAAGAAAAAGGTGGAAAGTAATACATGTTTGCATGAGAAAATACAAATAACAACAACAAAAAAAGCAAGCAAATAAAAGTGATCTATTATTCCACTATCCAAATAAAGATATTGTTGATATTCTGTTATAGAGTGCGTATACATATTCCATGTGTATCATCATAAACATTTTCACAGAGTGAAAAATAATCATTTTTTTTTTAAAGATTTTATTTATTTATTTGAGAGAGAGAGAACGAAAGACAAAAAGCATGAGAGGGAGGAGGGTCAGAGGGAGAAGCAGACTCCCCGCTGAGCAGGGAGCCCGATGCGGGACTCGATCCGGGGACTCCAGGATCGCGACCCGAGCCGAAGGCAGTCGCCTAACCAACTGAGCCACCCAGGCGCCCCAAAAATAATCATTTTCAACATGGCTTTTTTATGCCATCATAAGATTCTATTATATGAACACATACTATATGAATACATACTACTTTATGAAATAGTGGCATGGAATATTATTCCATCTCTATTCCCTCAGTGTTTACTTCTAGTTACTTTTTTGCTGGTGTAAGCAATACTATAGCAAACATCCTGAGCATCAGCATTTGGATTTGTATATCCCTGAAAATACTTTTAATATATATCATATCTAAAAAATTTACTAGTTCTCCTAAGGAGCTGCTAAGCTAACATTTTTCCAGATGACAGTTACAGTAAATTGAGTTTCCCTTTTTGCTTTCATTGTCAGAAAAGCCAGAATTAAATGTAATGCTCAATTACACTAATTATACTAACCTAGATTCATAGATATACATATTATATAATTACATATAATATATACATATTATCTATGTATTACATGTATTTTTTATAGATTTGAAAATATGCATCTTCAATAAAATACATTAAATATTTTAGAGCAGTAGGGTACTTATCAATTTAAATCAAGGTAATTAGTGGTTTCAAAAGAAAAGATTCCAAAATTGGCAGGGTTCCTGTTAACGCATGTTAACAAAATTACAGTTAAGTTTGCAAACATACTGTTATTTAAATACCAACAGAAATTTTCTTCCCCATTCTGTTATTAGGGGCTTATTTTTTTTAGACTTTCAAGCATTCCCCTATAAAATGCCTAAATCCATGTTAAATGAAGGACACATTAAATTCAGAGCAAATTGAGGGAAAGGGAAAAGAGGTGAGTATAGGAAGAAGATGAAAAGGAGCTAAAAGAAGAAACAAAAATGGCCCCAGGGAGGCTTTGCCCAGACTAGAGCACCTACTTTGGCAGAGTCTCATAGAGTGGGTTATAATATCATGACTTCAGAGTGAAATCAAGCTTTAATTCACTATAAATATAGATTACCACACAGGGAGTGGATTTCCACAGCAAAGGGAAGTTTAGATTCACTCAGATTTAAATGCAAGTAAGAGATGAGGTGAAGGGAGGGAAAGGAAGAATGTGAGAATTACTTCATCCATTGCGAGAATCTAAGATACGCATGTGAGACACTGCTGGACAGATATTTGTCTACTCAGATTCAAAATGATGAAGAGGGAGGAAGCAGGAAAAAGTAGGCAAGCGAGCAGTTCCCATAGCAACTCTGGACAGTTCTTAGGAGATTTGACCCAAAACCTTATCTCACCAATAACTGGCTTAAGCCCAGTGGATAGAAACTGAAGCCTTTTGTAACATTCTCTGCATTCTCAGGCCCTTCTTGCTTGCAGTTTGATAATGCTAGAAAAACTTCTAACTCAAGAATGGAGTAGATAACCTGAAACCACAAAATAAACATGAGACAGGCTATTTGATGTAAACCTTGAGAATACGGATCTTCTAAGCCTCAGAGCTCATGTTACTTCACCATCGAGCGAGATCTGGTCTCGTGGACAGAAAACCCCTTGGATATAGCCCTTTACTGGGTCTCTTCCAGTTTAGAAGAGAGAATAAATGGCTTTTGTTTGAGGAGCACCTTAACTGCAGAACAAATTATTTTTGTACTACAGTTCAACCAATGGAAGGGATTAATGTAAAAACATGTAAGCATTAGTCCATTTTCAAAGAAGCGAGAACCATGCTGCTGCAGAGCTACCTCAGAACTGCAATTTTGTAGCTGAGGAAAAAGGGAATAATAGCTATAGTCCAGTGGTTCTCAGTGAGGGAACCCTGATGTGATAGGCAGAATAATGGCCCCCAAAGATGTCCCTGTCTAATTCCCAGAACTTGTGAATATGCTATGTTTCATGGCAAGGGGGTATTAAAATTGCAGATGAAACTAAGGTTGCTAATCAGATGACCTTAAAATAGAGAGATTATCCTTATTATCTGGGTGGGTCCAATGTAATTACAAATGTCTTTTAACATGGAAGAGGGAGGCAACAGAGAGGTCAGAGAGAGATTTAAAGGAGCTACATTGTGGGCTTTGAAGATGGAAGGGGCTACATGCCATGGAATGCAGGAAGTTTCTAGAAGCTAGAAAAGGCAAAGAAATAGATTCTTCTCTAGAGCTTCCAGAAAGAACAAAGCTCTGCCAACACCTTGACTTTAACTCAGTGAAACTCATTTCAAACTTCTCATCTCCAGAACTGTAAGACAATAAATTTGTGTGGTTTTAAGCCACTAGGTTTGTAGAGAAATGTTACAGTAGCAATTGGAACTTAATAAAGTTGCAATTGCTACTGCCTTTTGTAACATTCTCTGTTAAAGATCTGGGAACTTACTAAAAATGCAAATTCTCTGGGTCCACCCCAAACCTCCTGAATCAGAAACTCTTGAGGGTGGGGCTTAACAATGAGCATTTAATAAACCATGCAGATGATCACATTAAAGTTTGGGAATTGGGCGCCTGGGTGGCTCAGTTGGTTAAGCGACTGCCTTCGGCTCAGGTCATGATCCTGGAGTCCCGGGATCGAGTCCCGCATCGGGCTCCCTGCTCGGCGGGGAGCCTGCTTCTCCCTCTGACCTTCCCCCCTCTCATGTGCTCTCTCTCATTCTCTCTGTCTCAAATAAATAAATAAAATCTTAAAAAAAAAAAAAAAAAAAGTTTGGGAATTACTGATCTAGTCCAATTCCCTTTGACGCCCAAAATAGTGAACTAATTTGCTAATATCAAGAGCCACATTAGTGGCAGAACTGGAACTAGACCTAGATCTCCTAGGTTTTTAAAACTATTTCAGTTATTTTTATGCCCTTTTATGCATGTACTACTATTTAGTCTAGACTCAGGTTTTTCCTCAGTAAAGTAAGACAAAGTCTATTTAACCCTTCATAGAGTCACTGTCAGCAAAAATTTAGGTAATATGTAAGTCAAAATGCTTTATATGGAATAAACTGTTGTTCAAAAAAAGGTATTCTTACTACACGGTAATATTACAATGGAATTTACAGGGGACTAAATTATTTTTGTGTGCCCAGCAAGCTATTCTATGCCTTCTTGTGCTAATATAATCACTCACACAGATATGGGCACATGACCCATGCCTAGCCAAATAATACCCTATTCCCCTGGATTGTATTAGGGGAGTATCAAATAACCCAACAGGGCCATACAGTGTCCCTCCCCTGAATTGTCATATGCATGACTGGCCAGAGAAGCCCTTTTGACTGTGATTGCTAAACCCTGCCACTTAGAGAAATTCTATCTGCAGAACAAAGTCAAGTATAGAGATGAGAGATGGACGGATGGATGGATGGATAGATAGATAAATAGATGCATATGTGGACAGATGAGTAGACAGATGAAGATGGTGGCAAGAGGCAGAGAAAGATACCTGAAGTCAACTGCTTGGTGCCAGTTCTTGAGGCCCTGGATCCTATACTATAACTTCAGTCTTATAAGCTGTACTCTATTTCCTTCCAAGCTTTGTGAGCCTTTTTGCTTAAACTGTCAAAATAGAGTTTCTGTCACTTGTGGCCCAAAGAGCTGTGAATAAATGTAGCATTCTTCTTAAATATAATACTATTCTTCAACAAAACAATATCACCTTTCACACCAACAATTCTCTTCACCAGCACCCAGTAGCAGTTTCAAATCTGAACTTCCACCACCTTTGGAAGGCAACTCTCTGAGGATCAATTTCCAAGCTTCTGGGCATCTTGTGGAAACCCCCTTACTAACCACTCCCACTACCCATGTTCTCACTAGTCTTCCCTTTACTCCAACTGCATCACAAGTTTCCCTAGTCAAGAGCCCAATCGTATGGGACCAAGCCTTGCAAAAGATTTCTCTCTATCTCCTTATGACTTCTGCATATGAACATTTCCACAATTCCCAGCAAAATCTCTAAGTATCTATAAATACTCCTTGAAAATTCACTTAGCACCCTATCCTCATAAAGTTTCCCTGGGCCTTCTAGGTTAAGAGAAGTACTAATAAGAGTCATGGCTTTCCTTTGTCATTAGTTGACTCAAGCCAGATGCTACCTGAAACAAGCTATGATAATGATTGGATGAGTTTCTCTAGTGTGTTTGAAATGAGATTATGGTTTGGGGACTATGCCCAGTTGGGCAAGTGCTCATGCTACAGAGGTTAACAGGAAGCCTCTTGACTGATAGGGAACAAGCTGAGTTTAGAAATAATTTTCCTATTGACAAAGGATGTATCTAGTGGAAAGAAGAAAGGAAGGGATGGAGGAAGGGAGGGACAGAGGAAGGAATTAAGGGAGGAAGGAAGAAAGCCAAACAAAGAAGAAAGGGAATGAAGAAGGTTGATTTTTTATTTTAGATCCTGAATAAAAGAAAACAGCCTTATAGACATGCAACATTTTCAAGGATAATAAGGAGTTTCACATTTTAAGGTGGATACTAGTGAAGGTTAAATCCACCAAAAATTTAAAAATGAAAGATGCCATATAGAATGGTGTAGTATAACACACCTACCTTCTAGATTGAAGCCAGCATTTGCCTTAGGTAATCAGCCAAGATTATGCCACAGAGAAAGAAGTTCCTATTGAGCTATCTCCCTTTATAACCCATGTTCTAGAAGGCAACAATAGCTTTCCCAAATCTAGGGAAAACATAGGTCTTTTTTATAGAATATACAGTTCCCAAACACGCTCCTTGGACCTAATGAAAAACTGTGCCTGCCACATGTCTGGGTTCACCTCAGCAGGCTGCATCATCAAGAAGGCTTCTTCCATTACAAGCCTGTCTTTAAAATATGGTTTCTAAGTCCTGTGGGCTAATTAAGCACAGCTGGGTCTACATCAGCCCCACTCAAGTGTGACGATTAAGCTGGCAAGAAAAAATCAATCATCATTAATCACTAAATCCATGTAGTGACTTTTAGAGGTGCTAAATGGGTTGAGCAGGGCAATGGTGATGCTTTTCATTGAGCGACCAAATGGCTGAAGTGAGAAAGAGCATGCATTCCTCCCAGAATGGGTGGGAATGTCAGAAACCCATGTTTACAGAACAGGAAAATCTAGTTAAAGTGGGAATAAGTGCTTATAATTTCCTGTACATTGCACTCCCTCCAATTTTGGCTCTCTGTTCGGGCCAGGGGAAATGCATATAACTATTGCCACCACTTGTTATCACCTGAATGGTACCTCTGTTAGAGTTTAAGATATCTCTTTTAGTGTGAATATATATATTCACTTGTAAAGTGTTTTCATTGAGCAGACTTTTTTCCTTTTTTGGGACTATTCCCTACAGCCCTTTGCCTTATGATGCACTGAGAGTTTATGTCGTCTCCGAATATACTCTTTACTGAAGCATTCAGTGTAAAGGAGTCTGGTTTATGCCAAGCCCATTTAATTTAGCAAAACCATCCTCCTCTTTAAGGAAGGTGGCATAGAGGTTTCAGATCTCCATGTGGAGAACAATTAGCACCAACATTATTGTTGCTTTATATAATGTTTTGTTTTAGGTTTGTTTTCCTGTGTTTAATTCCCTTCTGTTTCACTGGCCAAGGAGGCTGACTTTGTGGAATTTGTGTAAATATTTTATCGCACTCACAATGAGAATCACTTATCAAAGAAAGGAGCCCTGTCTCTTGTTTCATCACTGGACATTAGTTTAGAAACCATTTGTTCTGTGTCCTGTGAAAGAGAATACAAGTCAAGGTGTGCCTGTTTCTTGTGAAGCAAGTCCTGTATTCTTTCTGGGGCAAAATGAGTGCAGGGATTAATTTAGGCAACAAAAATTGTGCACTGCCTCTCCCACACTCCAGCTAATGACAAGTATCTGTGTTAGGAACTCATTTGCAGGCCAGTATGAAAAGCAAGAGGCATTATAACAGAAAAACAGCCATAAGCAGATGAGGCAATTTTCACATCTGCCTCCTGAAACGTAAGGATCTGTGTCCACTGTAAATTTACCATGTGCTTTGTTCTGTCCTTGGGTTGCTCTTTGAGAATTCTTGAAGAACTAGCCTGGGAGAAGGTAGGCTATAAATCCCACTTCCTGTCACCAACCCTCTGTTCGTTCGTTCATTCTTTCTTTCTTTCTTTCTTTCGAGAATTATTTATTTATTGGGGGGGGGGGGGCAGAGGATGAGTGGGGGGAGGGGCAGAGGTAGAGAGAGAATCTCAAGTAGATTCAGCACTGAGTGTGGAGTCCCATGCAGGGCTCAATCTCAGGACCCTGAGACCATGACCAAGCCAAAACCAAGAGTCAGATGCTTAACAGACTGAGCCACCCAGGCGTCCCTGCACCTTCTTTCTTTCAATCCTAGTGCATGATCACTCTCCTCAATGGAGTGTAAAAATTGGAATTTGGAACTGCTTAAGGAAAAAAGAAAAGCCTAACATCTAAGGTCAAATTTCCTTCTCTTCTTTTAAAGTCAGAATAGCATATGGAGAAAATGAAAGATGTGACCTTTTTAGGTCTCCATTCCCCTTTACCCTTCTGGAAGCAGCAAGTTTAGAGACAATGAGCACAATGGGAAAGAGGGTGGTGAAGGACCAGACTGAGACTGAGATGGAAGAAGAGAAGCAACAGTGAGTGCCAAGAAGAGATGGAGATTAGGAGAAGGGAGGCTGGAAAACAGATACAAAAGAAAAGGCCTGGACAAAATCATAAAGGAAGCCAAGGTGGTCTACAGTTTATCCACTTTCTGAATGCACCTCTCATTGCTCTTAGCAATGCTTAGGCGCCCAGCAGTCTCCTCCCATCCATCCATTCCTATTGTGTGGAACACCACCACCCCTTGCTCTCAGAGACCCTATCCACATCACCAGACTGAATTCTTATGGTCTATCTGACCCCTCTGTGAGCTCGAGACTCTAGCACAGTGAGGACACAACAAGTGTTTAATAATACTTACTGGGAAAAAAAAAAAACCACAACTAGACAATGAGGACTGGTGGATTATTATTATGCAACTTTAGAAGAATAAATATGAGGATTTTTATACCTTCCTGACCCAAATGACTGATTTTCCTGTTTGAAATCATAGGTATTTGGCAGGCCCTAGAGTAGACATCACAGTTGTCAGTCTTTAGGAAGATCTTCAGTTTCTACCAAGGCAATGATCTACTCAACAGCTCTAGAGGAAAGAAGGGAAGGCAACAAAAGCTCGACTTACATAATAGTAGGTGGTTAATTCTGGGCTGGCACACCCCCACACACACACACCCACACCCACACACACACCACCCAGTTCTCACCTATCACACTGGATTGATGTCATAAATTTGAAAGCCATGTTACTGAATGTTTTGAACACCATGGGACTACGAACACCTATGCTGTCAGTCACGTAGTGTGAATGGTTCCTGCACCTGTTTTGATAAAGATGAGGGAAGAGGAAGGCAGGTACTATCAATCTAATTGGGAGTCAAAGAGTAAGAGGTTAGGACTCAGCTAGGAAAAGAAAAAAATTCAGATGCCCTTCAAGGAAGTTGTGCAGGTATGATCTTCCAGACCAGGAGATCACTGGCTGGTTAAAGCAGACACTCACCCAAAACCTGTGAGGCTGACGCTTGCTCAGTCACTCAGAACGGCTGTTTTAAGTCTCATGAACAAGATGCTTCTGTGTTTCTGGCAATGCAGGTGACCCACATGAAGAGGGCCAGCTGTGTCAAAAAGCCGCTTCACCATCTGAACCCATGTTCTCCATGAGCGGGTTTTGCCAACAAGCTCATCTCCCAGGGCCTAAGCCTGGCACAAGGTAAGCAGACACTGAGAAGGAAGTGTAGGCAGTGGGTAAGCAAAAGCAGGTGAGAGTGATCATGGATGTCAGCCAGACTGTGTTTCCTGAATGAAATACCACCAAGCTCCCAGCATCCAAATAAGGGAAAGCACAGATGAAAAAAAGACACACACACATACACACATGCACGCACACACACATGCACACACAGGCACACGCTCAGAGAATAAGAACTGCTCAGGAATAAAAAGAACTTTTAAGTGAGCACAGGTGGCCAGGAGGAAAGTCAACTGAGGCCTGAGATAGGAACCCAAAGCCCTCCAGAGATGCACAATAAGCCACCAGGTCTGACCACCGACAGCTCCAGCTCCTAGATGGTAGAAGAACCCTCTGGCTAACAAGTGGAGGAAGAGAGCAGCATGGCTTAGGCATAAGTGATGTGGATGCTCAGATAGACAAGGGTAACAGCAAGTGTAACAGGTTGTTCATACTGCATTTGTCAGTAGGGGGCTCATACGACAAGATACCACAGCTTGTGAGAGACACAACCCCTCACACACAGAATTTACAGTGGCAATACAAGAGAATCTCTTCCACCAGTCTTGACCCCAGCTACCTACTTTGAGAAGATAAAAGGGAAGAGAAAGTAGAAAGAAAGGATTGGTGAAGGGTTTTTTTTTGGAAGAAAGCTGTGCCCTACAGTGAATCCCCATCACAAGGGGACCCCATTGCACAGCCCAGAGGCACCATTCCAATTGCATTCTATGTGTTCCAGAGTTCCAGAAGCTGTTGAGATACATTGAATGAGTACAAATACTATCCCCAGAACTGTACAAAGCCACAGCCTGGTGCCACCATGCCAGCTGTCCCTTAGGGGAAGAGGTGGGGAATGCTGCCTTCACTCCACATCCTAAGGAAAGAATCTGCAAAGGTTTGCTTCAGAGCTTTGAAAAATGGATTGCCTGTCACTGAGACCCAAAAAGAATTGATGCCTGATTCATTCCCCAGAAAGACAAAGCAGACTGTGGACTGTGACCTGACACCAGCCCACAAAGTAAAAGGGTAAGGAAAGAAGTGACTGTTTTGATGGCAAGGCCAGAAATGCACAGCAGCACAGATCTATCTGCAACCTGTGTTTATTGCAATGGGGTGGGGGGGAGAAAGTAGTGAGGAACACATGTTCCTTGTGGGCCATGCAGGAGAGCAAGCTCACACAGGAACTCAGAATAAGGTCACTTAAAATAAGAAAGCACCTGTCTAGACCAAAAGGGCTATGGAAGAGAAGGGCAGCGAAGACCCTCCAAAGTCCCTGCAAAATATCCCAAACAGAGCCCACTCAGAGCCTTTGCAGGCCCAGAAGGCAGAAGACACCAGCCTAGTAAGAATTGTCCTACTTTTTACATCTTCTTCCTCCTACCCTACATCCCTCCTCCCCAGGAAAACCACAGCTAGCTAGCAGGGAAAGGGTGAGCCTAGAGAGAAGAAAAGGGTAAGTCAAGAGGCTCCCCTTTACCACTGAAAGCCTGGTAAGGGGAAGAGAGATTTAAAACTGTATTTGTTTGCTACTGCTGCATAACAAATTACTACAATCTTAGCAGCTTACAACAACATCCACTTACTACCTCACAGTTCTAGAGGCTAGAAGTCCAGCAAGCCTCAGCTAGTTTCTCTACTTAGGGTCTGACAAGGGTGAAATCAAAGTGTTGTCTGGCTAGGTTCTTATCTTGAGGCTCTAAAAAGGAATCCACTTCCAAACTCATTAGGTCATTGGCAGAAATTAGTTCTATGGGCCTATGAGTCTGAGGTTTCCATTTCCTAGCTACTGGCTGGTAACCACTCTCAGCTACTTATGGCTCTCTACCCCTTGTATGTGGCCCCAAAACCAACAGAAGCACATGGAATCCCTCTCAAGCTTAGAATCTCTCTCACTTCCCCTTCTACTACCAGTAAGAAAAAACTTTGCTTCTAAAGGTAGCATGTGATTAGACTTGGCCCACTAGGATAATCTCCTTTTTGACACATAAAGTAACACAATCATAGTAAGAGTGATATCTCATCATATTTCCAGATCTCACCCACCCTCAAAAGGAAAGGTATGATATAATACTCAGGGTCACTGGCGGTCACTCTTAGAAATTTGCCTACCACAAACAAATGAGATTGGAAGTTGTGATTGCTCCTCAGGTCTGAATATTCAAATTACTAAATCAAGGGTCTGTTTGCAACACTGAGGAATGGTGGAACTGTCAATTAGTGAAGAATAAACAGAAAAGTTTATGGTTTCTGTAGTTTCCATCAGGGGGAGAAGAGGTAAGACGGGGAGATTATCACCAGTGACTAAATGTGAAGGACAATGGGATAAAGCATTAAGTGTTTTGTTTGCATCCTGAGCCCTACTTGCTGGACATACAGTTTACCCAAGGATCATAATCCCAGAGAAAGGCTGGCATGTATCAAACCAAAATAATGTGTACTAATGACGGTAAGACCAGAGAGGGACAGTAAAAGCAGAAGTAAAGTGAAGTTCTCTGCTACAAAGAGAAGATCCCAATTACTAGAAAAAGAATTTTGGGTGAATCTTTGTATACCACAGGGGAAAACAATTATGTCA